>NC_135868.1:21924300-22224300 GCF_031162955.1 Sander vitreus
AAAGTAGCCACCCCAAAAAAGCGAAAGCAGGAAAATGCTCATCTCTAAAGAGGATTCTTTTTTATTTTTTATCTTTGTGAGGACATCTGGTCGTCCAAAAATATGCATGCACACACACAGTTCCTGAAATCTGCTAATTACATTCACCCACTGTTGTTACTGCCAGATTTTTGGGAGTATAGACAAAAACCTGCCATATTATTCCACTGCGATCTCTAAACACAATCCTTTTTTGTTTAAATGGTTTACAACATGTAGTTTTTAAGATGAAACACAAACATTTATGTTGTGTACATTCAGTTCCCCTGCATCAGTGTTCCCAATAGATGCTGTTTGTGTATTTTTGCAGAACTTTCTGAACTCCAGCAGCTGTCCAGAGATCCAGGGCTATCTGTATGTGAAGGAGCCTGGGCGCAGGTCCTGGAAGAAACTCTACATGTTCCTGCGACGCTCTGGGCTCTACTACTCTACTAAAGGAACATCCAAGGTGATTCATTTCTGCTCAAATTGTTGATGATTGTGTAACTTTTCTTCTTTTTTTTGGTAAATTTTCAAGTTTATCATTCTTATTCGTGGTTGCAACATTACAGTTTTGATGTATCATCTAAGAAAACCTCAGCTTCTTGTTTTTTGTTTTTTTTTATTGAACAAAACTTAAATCAAAGAAGGGGGGAAAAAAACAACTCAAATATTATTTAGCATTTTGCTAAAGCAAAATAAACCAAAACAAATGTTATAGTTTAAAGCAGTCTATAATATTTTTCTTTATGTTGTTGCTGACATCCCTTTCCCTTTGTCTCCTCACAACTGAACAGGAGCCCCGACACCTGCAGCTACTGTCAGATCTGGAGGACAGTAACATCTTCACCATCATCACTGGAAGAAAGCTCCACAACGCTCCCACAGACTACCAGTTCTGCATCAAGGTAACACACAAGAAAACACTGCAAACTGAGCAACTGAATTAATCTATAGCTAGAAATTCATGAATAACTACATAATTATACCAGGTTGGATGGGATCATTTTACTTTTTCTAGCACAAATTAGTTTAGCATTTTCTGTTTTTAGTGTGTAGTAATTTCCTCAAACCCCAGAAAAAGAAACTGTACCATGAAGCCACCCTATCAGAGGTAGATGAGGTGGTGTGTCAGAGGACACAATGGTGAAAACCGCCCAGTGGGGGTTCAAACACACACTAAGCACTGTGTGTCACACTCCAGGAGTAATCTGTGGTGGGTCACCTGCTGATCTGGGATAAGCCCACTGGGACAAACCAGGATGGTACAGGGAGACTGCCGTGCCTTGCCCCCTCACCCCTCTCTCTCTCTCTCTCTCTCTCTCTCTCTCACACACATTCACTCACTCACACACACACACACACACGCGCACACACACACACACACACACACACACACACACATACACACACACACACACACAGCATGTCAGATGCTGTCAGCGGGAGGTGACAATGCAGGATGGGGTAAGGGATTTTACTTGGCAGCTGGGGGTGGCTGGATTGTTGCTATGGTGACATTAATTAATTTATCGGTAGGGTTTGCATCTAAGGAGCAGTCTGTCTAACGTCCTTGTTACCGATGGAGGGGGAAAGGAAAGAGTCATTGCTGTGATACTGGCATAGTCCTTACTTGTAGGACTTTGATATATTGTTTTTTGCATAGATTAAATTCTAGAGGGCACAATAAAATGTAATTAGAGGTGTAACTGTTAGAGGTGTCATCTTGTACCTGGAAAAGAAATGGCAAGCTTGTATTCAAAGACAAATAATGTCCTTGTCTGACTTTAGAAAACAGCTGTTAATATGAAGATGTGAGGTTTTTTTTGGCCCAACTGATGTGTTTGGAGAATGTTGCCCCAACAAAGTTTAGACATTTTCTCTTTATCGTTTTATGTACAGCTAGATTCTGAATTGAAGATATTCCATTATTTGCCTCATAGCAAAGTTTTAAAAGAATGGTAAAGCTTGAAAACAGACTCTTTGCACATTTTATGCTAGAGGAGTAAAGGAGGAAATTATTACAGTGACAGTTTGTTCTTATTGCAGCTTTCTTAGAAATAATGCAAGTGTACTGCACTTGTCAACACTGTATAGACTTTGGTGAGTATCACTGGCTGGAAAAGGGAATGGTTTATGGGGTGTTATTGTATTAAAGTGGTCACTGTCAGCATGCCATTGGCCCTTTTTGAAGTGAGGCTATCTGACATCTTTTAAAGTAGAAATAACACATTCCTCCTTTTATAAATTAAAAGCTGAATTGATAAGCAGTAAAATGCACCCTTGTTCAATTTAATACCCTCAGAGGTTTAGCAACTATAGCCTCGCTTGGACTGGTATGACCAGTAGCTTATGGCGGCTAATGTTAGCTATCATTGAAACTGTGTGACTGTCCCCTAGTTGTGTTACTGTTATACTCTATTACAGTGCTACTGTTTTATCTTTTAACATTATTCCATACATGTTACTTGTGGCAATAGTGGCCATTGTTTTGGACACTGTTGCTTGGTATTGTAGTCTTGCCCTGCCATGTTACAGATTTGATGGTCTCTGTAGTCTGAAAACTGAAATGCCAGAATTCACAATAGAGGCCTTTCATGTTCATGATGAATATCTCATTCATTTAATGTCCCACTGTGTCTACTGTTTGGTTTACAGCCCAGCAAAGTGAGGAGCGACTGTAAGGAGCTTAAGATGCTGTGTGCTGAGGACGAACAGAGCAGGACCTGCTGGATGACTGCCTTCAGACTGCTTAAAGTACTTTCTTTACTTTCATATGTTCTTATTGTAATTAAATCCAAGTCTGTGAGTTCACAGAGGGTTGACAGATACTGCAAATTCGAACCCAAACCTAATAGTTACTTAGTAAATTCCCTTTTCTTGAAGTGTTAAAGGTCCCATATCATGCTTATTGTTCAGGCTTATTTTACTTGTTTTTTAAGTTTCTACTAGAACATGTTAACATGCTTTAATGTTCCAAAAAACATTATTTTTCCTCATACTGTCTGTCTGAATATACCTGTATTTACCATCTGCGTGAAACGCTCCGTTTAAGTGCCTGTCTCTTTAAGCTCCCCTCCTGAAAAAGCCCAATTTGCTGCGTTTCTGGGTCTTTCACAAATCCGCGTTCTCGGCGTCTCTGCATCGTTATTGTAAGTGTAATGGCACTTTCTACCTGATGGTTCATTTCAAAGGCACCGTTTCTGAATACGGCTGTATGCATTTCTCTGTGGATTGAGCGTTTTAATACTTTCACAGTATTTATGCACCTCAACCTGGGACCTTTAACAAAAATTGATTCATCTCTTGGAAACATGAGTTGATGTCGTCTCTTTTCTTGTGTCTTCACAGTATGGAATAGTACTGTATCAGAGCTACAACGTTCCCCAGCAGAGGAAGTCTAACCTCTCACCTTTCTCAGCGCCTGTGGTGAGTATCTGCTCTATGACATCACCTTCTTACAACCCCGCTCTAATGCCCCCACTCAGCCAAGACCAATCCAGATTGATCCATTAATTAGCTGATAACTTTGTGGCCACCTTGTGCCTTTGTCTTCTTAAGAGGAAACGCCATTGGCTGGACCACGTTTCCATATTGCATTAGAAGGACTTCTTAAATGCTGAAATGCTTTTCAATCCAAACAATTATTGCCACTGTTGACCTTTTTGTTAATGAGGTGACAAGAGTGCTCTGTAGTGGAAGGCTTATGTTCCAGATTCAGGTCAGACTGTTCATTCAAACAAACGGCTATAACTAAAGTACATCCGACACATAACATGTTATCCCAGAGTTATTTGAAAGTGTGAACGTTTACATAATACTCAGACTCACGTGCAGTGTTAAGATATTGCACACACAGCAAACAGAAACCTGCACTAATCACCTCAAAGCAGGATGTGGTTTATGTATGTCTTGTGTTATGTCTTTTAACGTCTTGTTGGAAATAAGTGTTTTCCTTATCTCTTGGACCCTTTTTGATGTTAGTAATCCATACATACCACATATTATCATGTATTATCAAGTTTGTATTGGAACATTATTATATGTAACTTGTATATCGTGCAAATCATGAAATACCATAGTAATTGGAAAGAAATCTTAATACTTTGAGCAGGAGAGCCAGAGAGCCAGGGAGGCTTGTGCTTTTCCTCAGAGGGTCTGTGTGCAGACAGGATTTGTCATGCCCCAGTGAGTGTGTCTGGCTTGTTTGACCTCTGACCCTTGTCTACGCCATGCCCCACCCATCCCCACCCCTACACCATGCTCCTTATGTACCCCCTCCCCCACACTGCCCACCTACTCCCCCCAACCCTGCCACGTCTCCTAACAGCGGAGTGTATCTGAGAATTCCCTAGTCGCCATGGACTTCTCGGGGCGGACTGGTCGCGTCATCGACAACCCCGTCGAGGCCCAGAGCGCTGCCCTGGAGGAGGGACAGACCTGGAGGGTAAGAAGGGGGATGGAGCTTGGGAAGTAAAAGAAACATCAATAGATTCAAGCTCCAGTTGTGTTTGATGTGATTAACACAAAAAATGCCATTTTTATCATTAACTTTCCCTTGGTTTAGTTTGTATTGGACCCTGATCTCCCCTATCATACTGTATGTGTTGTCACAATTCATTCAAGAGCACTACTTTTTTCTTTCACACAAATATTTTTAAGCATTATCGTTGTGCAGAAGCCTTTTTCCATTTTGAACAAATGTATCTTTCCCCTGCATCGCTTTTCTTAGTAAATTCAAGTGTGCAGCAGCTCCACTTATCTGTTTCTAAGATCACAGCTCTGATGAGGCTAAAGCAAAAAGCAGCTGCTCACTCCATTTTTTTTTTGGTTGTGGACGACTGCAAAGCATTACAATGTTTGTTTACTATACTAAAAATGATCACACTTAAACAGAGCTACACAGAAAAATCTAATTCTTTGTGTTTTGGTTCAAATGACTGTTTCAGCACATTTCAGTATGCCATAAAGGTATCAGTCCAAGTCAAAGGGAATATATTGTTATCCTATGGTAAATGTTGCACATGTGCCCTTTCTTCCACTTAGAAACGGAGCCAGCGCATGAATGTCCTGGGCAGTCCCAGCCCCCTGCACCCATCCTCTCTGAGCACAGGTACTCTCACTTCAGGCCCACGAACAAATGCATCATTAATCACCTTATATAATTTTGCTAGCAGATACACTGATGTAAAATGATTATGAATATATCAATACAAGAAAGATGTCTGTCTTTCAGTGATCCACAGGACACAGGTATGGTTTCATGGTCGCATCATGAGAGAGGAAGCCCACAAAATGATCATTCAACAAGGCCAAGTAGACGGGTAAGAACAGCTATAGGAGTGTGAAAAGGTTCGGAGACTCGTTTAGGGATTTTGGTTTGATGTGATGTCATCTCAGGGTAAATGTTGCTCATGTAAAATGCAGTAGAAAGCTTTGGGAAAATGTCTAAGAAATTTGAAAAATCAAGACATCACTGCTGCCAAGAAAAGCTTAGATCTCTAAAAATGTTGGTGTGTAAAAACAGCTTTTTGGCATGACAGTCAAGCATTTTAGCCTTTACCCAGTGGATTAAGATAAGGTTCTCAAAGAGTCACAGCTCCCTTAACTCATGCAGCAGCATGAGTTCACTTCAAGCATTTAAAATGTGATAGGACAAAACCCAAGTATATGTTACGGTAGTGATATATATATATATATATATATAATTTCATGAAGCAGTTTGATCATTTCCCTCTAACGTTCTGTGTGTCAGGTTATTCCTGTTGCGGGACAGTCAGAGTAATCCCAAGGCATTCGTGCTCACCTTGTGCCACCACCAGAAGATCAAGCACTTCCAGATCCTACCGGTCAGTCACATTACACAACACAGTCACATTACGCTGCAGGGCGTATGTAATGCTTACTTGTAAAATCCACTGAATCAAGGCCCAGTGAGGCAGATCACTGCTTTACTCTCTTAGAAAAGTACACAACTCAAAATTGTGCTGACAAATAGATTTTTTTTAGGACAGTAAAATTAGTAATGATTTCATGTTGTAGCTTGAACGCCTGCTGTCGCAGCTGGTTGGCATCACCAGTAAAGAAACATATCTGTCCCTGCAAATTTCAAGCAGGTCCAACTTTTTCTAAATGCTCTGAGATTCAGCTTAATCTCCTAGTATAAAAAAGACAAAGAATTATCTGCTCGGCCTGCTACACACATTTTCCAAAGCATACCAAGCCTTTTTAAGATTTTAAAAGAGGTTTTTCCTTCCTCCCAGGCAGCCATCTGTTTCATTTTATTTTGTTACAGTACAGAGGTCAACTTGAAATGGCTTAAAGGGCTAGTTCAACAGAGGCTTTCACTTATTTGCCACTAGCGGTGAGGTATTTAGCCATGCAGAAAGTTTTGACTTGATGGTGCTGCTAGATGAAAAGTCAGAGGATCACCAAGTCAGTAGGATTTATTCTCTCCGTGATCATGAATGTGTGTACAAAATGTCATGGCAATCCATCCAGTAGTTGTTAAGATATTTCAGTCTGGACCAAAGTGGTGGACCAACTGACAGACCGTCACTCAGTACAAGATAAAAAGGCCTGTTGACATGAATATTTCCATATATTTGCTCTGCTCTCAGATGCCTGATGATGTGATATATAGCTCATGGTGATAAAAGTACACGCCTTATTGTCATGTGATGATTAACTGTCCTCTCTCCTCCCTCTGGCTCTGGTCTTAAGTGTGAGGAGGACGGTCAGGTGTTCTTCAGCCTCGACGACGGCGCCACCAGGTTCACCGATTTGATCCACCTGGTGGAGTTTTACCAGCTCAACAGAGGAGTGCTCCCCAGCAAGCTCAAACACCCCTGCACCGCCGTGGCCTTGTGACACTCCAGACCCCCAATACCTCCACCCCCTTTTTTTGCACACCTCTCACCCTGAGATCCCACCCCCATCTGCCCCTCCCTCACCAACACAATGAGGTTGAGGAGAAAGAGAAAAGTAAGTCAAGTTTTGGGGATGTGAACAACTCGGCCAGCATTGGAGGTTTAATTTCCCCAATGTGCCAGGGCTTTTCTCCGCCTTACCGCTGTTTGGATGTCTGAATGGGAACCGTTCGGACAGCTAAAGCGTCGGAGATTGTGGACCTAGCAGTCGCCCAACTCCTGCAATGTTGTCATGGAGACTGGATTGTTTTGTCATCGCCGTTTTTGACCCTGAAGAGAGACCATAATGTTGTGAAAACACAAGACAGCTAAGGTCTGTTCAGCAGGAGGGGATCCCTCCCTCAGAGTCCCTCACCCTTCATCCCCCTCGACCTCCCTCATCCTCCAGGCCTGATAAGCTGTGGTGCCTGCCCCACCCTCGCCCCTTCGCTACAGAGGTGGGCGGGGAGCGCCACCCTATGACTTCCTCATCGATCATCAGGGATGGACGGGAACCTCTCTGGGTCTTATCAAACTCGATCCAGGAGTTTTCTCAACCTGTGCAGTCCAGTCTGGATAAGCTGACACCCTGCCCCCCTCCAACCCGACACCCGAGCGGAGTTGATGTGGCCTCTCTGCTGTGTCCTGTCCCACAACCCCTTTTGGTGCAACCCCCGATCCCGCCTCTCCTCCTCCACAGAAGCTCAGATGTCGGGAGAGAAGTAGCTAAAGGCAAGATAAGCAGAGCAGTGGCGAGGGTTTGCTGAAAGGACAGAGGAATGTTTATCAGGAAGGCTGTAACAAGCCTCTCTTGTAGAGTTGATTACTTGATGTCATTTTAATGCTTTTTTATTACTGTTGATTCAATGCAGAACTAGTTTTGCACTCCCGGACGGACAGGCGACAGTTGTTTTCTGTAGCTAAATGAAGCTGCCTGCTCTCCCCCCCCCGGCCCTCCCCCCCTCCCCCTGCCCCTCCCCTTCTGAAAAGCATGCATGTGAATTTCCACCAGTTCTGATTGGATTACAGTGGCATGGGAGCAAAGAGAGTTAGGGCTGATTATGCAGTGCCTTTCAGGAAGGTTTGGGGACATGTTTGACCAATGTGTGGCTTGTACCAACATGACCGTGCTGTGGTAAAATGAGTAAAAGAATGTGCTTCTCAAGACCATGAGGAAGAGGAGGAAGACTGTTAAATAGACTCCTGAAAAGTGTGTCCACCCCCAAGCTTCAGCCATTTTTTTTTTTTTTTTTTAAATTGAAAGGGTTAAATCTGTCGGTGAATTTGTCTTTGAATGTCATATTCTTTTCCCAAGTCTGTTCCTAACTCACTGCTTGCACATTTTAATTATTGATTTGATATTGATGGGTTGGAGCTGTCATGTTCGGATTCTGACCACTGTTCCCTCACTCCAGAAAAGCAACAAAAGCACTCCATAACTGTTTTTGTTTTGTTTTTGTTTGTTTTAATATGGAATTGATCAAATGACTTGAAATGTGAACTTGATTGTGCGTCAACACAGTGGAATGAGATTCACTCGCCTTAAGTGAAAATTGTGAGCCTTGTGTATAAAATCAAAGCTATATTATAATGCACATACAGTACCATATTTCAGATTTCAAGAAGATGGAGTAACATAAAGAGTCTTGAAGATTATGGTAAATGGATAGTTTAACACTTCCTTTTCACTTTCTTGCTGAGAGTTAGAAGGGAAGATACATACCACTCTCATGTCTGTACGCTGAATATGAAGCTACAGCCAACAGCTGGTTAGCTTAGCTTAGTATAAAGACTGGAAACAAGGCGAAACAGCTAGCCTGGCTCTGTCCATAGGTAACCAAATCTACCTACCAGCACCTCTAAAGGTCACATATTAACATGTAATATCTTGTTGAAAACGATAATTTATGGTTTTACCAGGGGTTATGTGCTGGACTATTTTTTGGCCGGGCACAGTGACTTACTAAGCTAAAAAGCTGTTAGTTGTACAGTTGCTTCATATTTACAGTGCAGACCACAATGGAAATAAGTCTTTGACTTTATTGTGTTACAGTATCCTTGATATTCTTTAGATATGTGTGACCTGGGGTCCTTTCTCTCATTGTGTCAAATTAACTAAACTTAACTAAAAACATGACAGTGATATCAATCTACCAAAATGTCAAACTATTTCTCAAAAGTAAAAATCCATTTGAACACGATTCAGAAAACCGGTACTGAGGATGCAACCTCACATTTCTGGGCCTATTTTCTTGTTGGGTGCTGTACTTATCTTATTTCTGGGTAAAATGTAACATCACTTCCAGATATTTCCAGCAGCTGCATGGGGGTTTCTAGCATCAGTGGTAAACATCAGGTTATGGTGTCAGTCCCTCACAATCAATAAACAGCCACAAATGTCTTCAACAGCCAATTTGCAACAACCATACAAGGATACATTTATGATAATAGAAGTAGAGGAAGCCATTTCCACACCAGCAGTAGCGTCAGTAGACCAGAATGCCTTGTAGCCATCAGGTGTGTTGTCAGTAAGGGGCTATACAAGTGTTAATTATTTTAGAGCTGAAATTATTCATTCAGTAGTCAACAGAAAATAAAATGGCAACAATTTCGATAATCTTTTTTTTAAGCAAAAATGCAAAAAATTTGACGGTTTTGGCCTCTTAAATGTGAGCATTTACTGCTTTTCCTTGTCTTACATTATAGTAAACTGAATGTCTTTGGGTTTTGGACTGTTGGTCGGAGAAAAAATCAATTGGAAGGCATCCCCTTTTTTTATAGATTTTATAGATCAAACAATTCATTGATTAATTAAGAAAATCGACAAATTAACCATAAAAATATATAGAACATAATATGGCTAACTAGCTCAATTTTTGGGGCTATAGGCCAATATTTCAGTGAAAACAGCATGGCTATTTCTGGTGGTTGTAGGAAAGCATTCTGAGAGATTAAGTGAAAAGGAGACAAGACAGGTAAACTAGGCAATGTTAGTCCATCAACAAAAGTAGACTTTGACACTTAATCACTAAATCTAATTTAAAGCCATTATGTGTATGATTTGAAAATGTCCGACTTTGGCGCCCCTGGTGGTAACATAAAAAACAACCCGTTATTTCCACCTGCTATATTAACATAAAAATGCCACACACAGTGGTTTTAACGTATCATCTGAGTGGATTTTTTCTATGTAAATTTGTCCCTGTCCTGTGGCCATCCAAAAGACAAGAAAGGACCATATTTATAGGAATAGGAACAGGAGAGGAGAGGAGGCTAGAGAAGTCCTTTTGTCTTTTCCTGCCCTCCTCCTCCTGCTGTGTGACCTGCGAATGAAAATCCTGTATGCATGTGACATAACACCTGCTTAGCCTAACCTGCACCTCCTCTCCATCCTGTACCAGACTCGCAATGAACAGGGTTAGCACGAGGCCACCAGACTCCCTGCCAGGCTTACTAAACTCTCTCCAAGTACTGCTGTTGACTCACAAGCCAGCTCGGCGCTCCACCAATCAGGCCTTTCTAGTCAGCCAGGGCACACACTCTCCAGGGATTGGATAATGCTTGAACCCCCTGCCCCCCTTTCCTACCTGTGTCCAGCCTGTAAGCTATGACCCTGTGTGTGTGTGTGTGTGTGTGTGTGTGTGTGTGTGGCCAGACTGTTATATTCACTATTCAGGATTGCGAAGTCTGCTGCTTATCATAACTTGCCTTTTAGAGACAGTAAGTGCTTGTCGGTTGGGTAAAGTCAAGCTAAGCTGTGGATTTAGAGGAGACAGGAGTTTGGCTGGAGCCATTTCAGCATTCAGAAGTCTTCAGTTGAGGTTCTTTCCTATCTGTCAGAGAGGGGGGCGAAGACAAATAGCTAGGGGTCAGCAGGGACAAACCACCGTCCTCTTTTCCCCCCTCCATTTTTTTATCACTGTGCTATAATGCAATCCTATACACAAGCCCAAGTATATGAATATACCAGTATACAGTATCATTTGTTTTCTAAGTATGTGAAGCTATGGAAGACGTAGATCTAACACTGTACCTAGGTCACAGATCACTATGTATGGGGCGTTATGCTTTTGCTCATAACTGTAAAATGAAGAATTATTATTTAGTCCTTTTTTCCATTTTTTTTATTGTGTGAATATTGACATTGTGTATTTTCTTTGGTTTGCCACAAAATGACCTTTTATTATATATATATATATATATATATATATATATATATATATATATATATATATATATATATATATAAATAAAAGGAATATACCACAGTATATACAGTATTAAATTAAGCTGTTTTTTGTTTTTTTAGAGATCAAACTGGATTTTTGGTGTGTCAAATTTCTGAACATCAGTTGTGTGTATAAGCTGACAGCCTGACAGAGTCTTCAACTCTGCCAGCATCCAATTCTAATGTCATTTTGTTTTAAAACCACATCTTTTTAATATCCCCTGTCTGTTAAGTCTGATTCCACTCATTCACTTTCAGTTTCAAGAAAACCCTCCAGTACACACACACACACACACACACCAGTGGTTATTCAAGTAGAGCACACACTCCAGCACTTAACTCTTGGGGATATTCTTGCAGCTTTTGCACACCTTTTATCACAAGTAGTGCAATTATACGCTGTAGCTCAAGAGGGTTGTCACTTCATTATGTCCAGTTAATCTGCTTTTAAGGTGCATAACAAAGGTTTTTAAATATTTTTCTTAACCAAGCCTATTCTTGCAGAAGGTGCCTCTTGTTTTGAACAGTATCAAGTCCTTAGTTACCATCCGTCCACTCACTGCATTCATTTACAGTTAGCTGTAACTGTGAAACCTACTCAAACTTAATCCTAATATCAGGTTAACATCGCATAGTCCCATCGACAATGTTGACTCACAGTGTAGGCGCAGGTGAAACTGACTCTGTGTTGGTTGTGTTTTATTTTTGGGTTGAAGTCATCATAAGCTGAAGTCAAATAGACATTTCAGGGAAAGAAAAAAAAGAAAGCAAATTAACCGTAATATTTTTTTCAGATAACCCCACTTTGCTTTGCTTCATTCTGTCCGTATGGCTCCTGGATCTACATTGTATCCTGTTCAGGTATTTTTGTACAAATAAGGGACTGATATATTCTCTGTTTATTGGAAATTAGAATAAAAGACAACATTGCTATAAACCAAAAATGGCTGGCCTGGTGCTGTGTTATTCCCCCCCTCCCACAAACTTAAAAATGAGTTTGAGCATCTTCCTGCTCGAAAGGGTGTGGTGGTGTACTGTCACTTGTTTTATATTATTTTGACTGTCACAAACTCATTCTAACCCAACTCCATTACATTGTTGACTGGCCACGAATGAAGTGAGGCCTGTTAGCTCATTGACTTTTATGCTTTAATGAACAATACATTCACAAACAACAAGGCAGTATAACCATTGCATTACAGACCCTTGACATCTAAGTAGCAAAACAACAAGAATACATACGAGTAATATAGTGGTAGCATTTCCACTTCAAAATGCTACTCCTTCACATACTTTCAACTAGTCATTGTCATTCAAACTTTAAATTATTCAGAAAACCTTCAGCTATTAGAAAATGATTCAGCTTTTTGATATCTTTTACAGTTTTTGTGTTATCACTTTTTAAGTTTAGTGCTTCTTTCAGGCTTTTTCTTGTGTTTATAATGGGGGTGTATTACGTGACTTAGACGTTTTTGCATGTTCTTCCAGACTTTCTTTGACATGCTATACAATTACTTTTTTAATCACTTTTTACGACGTACTCTACTATGACTTTTTTATCACTTTTTTTCGACATACTATACTATAAATGTTTTCAAAACATCATTATTGTTGACATGGTGGCTCTGTGGTTAGCACAGCTCCTTGGACCTTTTTGTGTGGAGTTTGCATGTTCTTCCAGACTTTTTTCGACATACTATATTTTGGCTTTTTTTAACCCTTTTTTGACATACTATACTATGACTTTTTTTGACATGCTATACTATGAATATTTTTCACTCTTTTCAACATACTATACTATGACTTTTTCATCACTTTTTTCGACATACTATACTATGACCTTTTTCGACATACTATACCATGGCTTTTTTAATCACTTTTTTCGACATACTATACTATAAAATATTTCAAAATATCATTATTGGTGGCTCTGCGGTTAGCACAGCTCAAATAGCACCAGCAAATAGGCACTGCAGACTCTGACCCTTGGTGCTTTCTTTGACATACTATACTATGGCTTTTTCATCCCTTTTTTTCAACAAACTATACTGTGACTTTTTTCGACATGCTATACTATGGCTTTTTGATCACTTTTTTCAACATACTATACTATGACTTTTTTATCCCTTTTTTTCGACATACTGATATATTCATCACTTTTTTGACATGCTATGATGACTGTTTTCGACATACTATACTATGACCTTTTTCGACATGCTATACTATGAATATTTTTCACTTTTTTCAACATACTTTACTACGAATCTTTTCAAAACATGATTATTGTTGTCATGGTGGCTCTGTGGTTAGCACAGCTCCAAATAACACCAGCAAATAGGCACTGCAGACTCTGACCCCTGGTTCAAACAGGCACTGGCCCACCCACTTTACTCACTGGCCTGTCCAGCCAAGTTTGATCAAAATACGTTTTGTTATGAAAAATATTCAAATGTTCACTACCGGTCAAAAATTTGGGGTCACTTAGAAATGTCCATTCCAGACAGAATACCAGCTGAGATCAGTTGCATTGTTTTTTTCAAACAGGGCAGAAGTTTTCAGATTACATTATGTGCTTACATAATTGCAAAAGGGTTCTCGACTGTTGTAGACAGAAGTGGCTGAAAAAACGCTTGAAATCCATGCTTTTTGGTCTCAACGTCATACCCAAATTAAAAGTGGTACAGCTCCCATATACTTTGACACTCTGGGGTGAGTCTGATATCATTGGAAAGGTGATTGATGTGGGTGTGTATTTGAGAAGTGTTGTATTTTGTATTTTTTCTTTGCACTTTTCAAATGGAAATAAAAAAAACTGGAATTTTTCTGTAGTAAGCTGAGACATGTGGCTATGGCCTTGTGTTGTCTGTATCTCACCAAGATGTCACGATTCACTAGGACTGTAACCCAAAAGCAGACAAGGACAAGGTAAGTAGAATGGAAAAAAAAGGTAAGTATTTATTTGGTTTTGATATGTGGAAGCAGGGGAGTCCAGCTGGTGAGGCAGTGGGTGGAATTGAGTCGGCTGACGGATTAATGCAGATCCAGTAATAATGGTGATGCAGACGGCCAGACGGAGATAGAGAGAATCTTCCAGGTCACAAAACTGCAGACAAAGGAACAGGCAGATTAGCAACAGAAAAACATCACAAAACAGCAGAACAAACTTCTCAAACTTTCTAACTGATACTCTAGCAAACATACTGGTGAGGATTATGGGGTGCCGAATGTAAAAGTTCGGTTACAATTTTTTAGCTGATAAATTTTCAACATTTAGCTCACTTTCCTCACATTTAGCACATTTTCCTCACATTTGAGACAGAAATTGTGTGTGTGTATATATATATATATATATATATATATATATATATATATATATATATATATACATATATATATATATATAATATCTAAATGTTAAATCTAAATTTAAATGTTAAATATATATCTAAATGTTAAATGATAAATCTAAATGTTATATCTAAATCTAAATGTTAAACATATCTAAATGTTAAATCTAAATGTTATATCTAAATCTAAATGTTAAATTTATATCTAAATGTTATATCTAAATCTAAATGTTAAATTTATATCTAAATATTATATCTAAATCTAAATCTTAAATATATATCTAAATGTTAAATGTTAAATCTAAATGTTATATCTAAATGTGTCGCCTAGTGTAAAGCTAAATATTTAGAAAATATTCACATCCCCAAGGAAACCACGCCCACTGCAGTGGCTTCAAATCGCGCTGCACCGCAATTTTCAGTCAACACCTGTTGGTACAGTAAATACTGACTACAGTGGAGCTGTTTGACTAATGTTACTGGATTAAAACACATTTCGGTCAGTATTTTGTATTATTGACATATCACAGAAATGTCTTAATATTTGTGTGTACTATAATGCCGTTGTTTTGTTTTTTCTCATATCTCCTTGTGTGTTTAACGTTAGTTTGACTCATCCTTCACAAGCAATCTAGCTCACACACTGCAGCCGACATGTCATCTGAACAGGCCTCGCAGCACTGTAACTAGCTAAGTTAGCTAGGTCTCGCAATGCGAGACTGAACAGCAGTAGGCCTGTCACACTATAGCCACATGTAAGTAGTTTTCAATACTTTGGTTACATTACCGTGTTTTATTAACCTGAATTATGTTGCTATATTAGCTTGCGAAGGAGCTATCCGTTGCTAACGCTAATTTATCTCAAAAAGCAGAAACGTTAGCTAACTACTGCCAAGATATGACTTCACTAGAGACCAGAGCGGTGTTGCAAGACTCGTCAAGTGTTGTCATGTGTTTACACTGTCTTACAATGAAACCATATCTTGGCAGTAACATTAGTTAGCTACTGCTTTTTGACATAAATTAGCTAGCTAACGTTAGCGTTAGCAACGGATAGCTACTTTGCAAGCCAATAAAATATAGCCTTGGCAAACAGAATTAAGGTTAATAAAACACGATAACTAGCTATGTAACCAGTATTACAAACTTCTTACAAGTGGCTGGATTGTGACATTTTAGTTGTGTTCGGATGAATATGTTGGATGCATAGCTGGACTTTATCCATGCTGGGTTAATGTTAGATTGCTTGGGAAGGATGATGCTTGTCACACACTGAGATATGTAATTCAAACAACGGTATTGTGATTAACACAACTATTAAGGCATGTCTGTAATATACCGGTCGGTCAAACATATAAAAATACTGTCGATCAGTGCTTTCCAACCCTTCTGGTCTGAGGTTCCCCCACAGCCCTATCAATTCCCAATGTGTTCACACTGTTTATCATATTAAAGTGAATATTCTTACATTTTCATGCAATTGAACTGTAAACATTTAGGTTGGTTTGATCAGAAATTCTACTAACTAGACCTTTTACTTGAAGTGTGGTTAATGTTTCAAAAGTCATCCATTACTTTTAGCTAATCATTTCAACTGTTAGCTAAGTCAGTAGGCCACTTTTAGCTATTTTTTTCTACCATTGATTACTTAGCTATATGTTTTAACATATGTGTTGAGCTGTTTTAGCTGATATATTGTTTTAAGTCAATCATAATTCAATTATTATTTTGATTAGTTAATCTGCTCCACAATCTTTCCAAGTACCCACTGGCTACAGCAGAGATGCCCCTTGCTGGGGGCGCGATTTGAAGCCACTGCAGTGGGCGTTGTTTCCTTGGGGATTTGAATATTTTCTAAATATTTAGCTTAACACTTGGCGACACATTTTATTTATATATATATAACTATATATATAACTAACTTCTGTCTCAAATGTGAGGAAAATATGCTAAATGTTGAAAATGTATCAGCTAAAAAATTGTAACCGAACTTTTACATTCGGCACCCCATAGAGGATAGCGATCCAGCAGGGAATGGATGTCAGTTCACAGCTTAAATGGTGGAGAGGTGATGATCAGGACCAGGTGTGCAGATTGCAGATGAGATACAGGTGAGTGTGATTGCAGATTCTCTCGCCTTGCTTCGTCGCCAGGCAACCAGACAAGATGCGTTCAGGAACTCCCAGAAAAACACAAGACTTACAGGTGAAAACAGAAACTGAGGCAGAAAATGAACTTAGGAAGCAGAATTCATGACACCAGATGTGTTTACAGCAGTGTATTCTAATCATTTTAGTATGACTTGGATGGAAATACAAAACCTCCATTCTAGCCTCTGTAACTCTGTGTCAGTAAGGCCTAGAATCACCCTGACACTTCTAAGAAAAACTTGAGAATGTTACCTTTCCAATGATATCAGGCACACCCCAGAGTGTCAAAAGTATATGGGAGCTGTACCACTTGTCATTTGGGTATGACATTTAGACCAAAAAGCATGGATTTCAAGCGTTTCTTCAGCCACACGGGAGAACCCTTTTGCAATTATGTAAATACATAATGTAATCTGAAAACTGCTGCCCTGATTAAAAAAACAATGCAACTGATCTCAGCTGGTATTCTGTCTGTAATGGAATGGAATGGAAATTCCTAAGTGACCCCAAACTACTCTCCGGGCTGCCTTCAGCAGGTAACGTTAGCTTAGCTAGCTGGCTTTTTAGACAATGTACCATGGATGTGTTAAGCAATGTACTATTAAAAGTTACCGCGACAACAATGGCTTCTCTTTAAAGTGGTATGGAAAGTTACAGTACAGTGTAAATAAGGACGAGCTTTTCTGCAGCATGTGCAGACATTTCCTCAGCGGAGCTGACAGCCCATCAGCGAGAGAGAGTGTGTTTGAGTGCTGGCCCTCACAGAGGTAGGCTAACATTAAGTAAAACGCAGGGCTCTCAAGTGTCACGCATTGAACGTGACAGTCACTCATTTCGGTCTTTTGTCACGCACTCCCGCCACACATTGTATTTCTCACGCGGAAAACTATTTACAAATAGTATATAAATAAATAATATATTTAATATGCCGCAGCGCCCAACATTTCCCTGGTGCGCCGCTTTCATTATGGAACCGGCAGGAATCAAGCGCGTCTCCCTTGGAGTTCTTAGTTGAGCCTGCCACTTATCAGCCAATCAAAAAAAAAGAAAGGGTTACACAATATCCAATCAGAAAATAGCACAATTGTATCTGGGTAAGATTTAAGAGCAGCGTACAGACACTTCCCTAAACGTTGGCTCATTCAGAGACCAGAGACCCAAACGGGGCTCTGTGTCTGTCAGAAGGTCAGAGATCTACCGTATCAGCAGAGCAATCACGTAATGCACAGCAGGCTATGGTGTAGGTAGATTATTTTCTGAAATATAGTAACTATTATAACTTTATTTTTCTCAAAACATCACGACTCCTCCAAATCTCAGAGAACACAGATGTATTTTGAATGTGCACAAGGTTTTGAACATGAGCAGAAATCTTGCTCAAACTTAACAATATTACAGTCCAGGGGTTTATTAATAAATTAAAATGAATTAATGTATCATTGAGGTGAATAATTGTCATATGCACATTTAAGGAGGTTACTTCCTCAACAAAAGATGCAAAAGAGAAGGGAAGAGTAAATTATAGGCTACATGTGTGGTGACTCAGATATAATTAGAAAAGTCGATCTACATATATTCCATTATGTTTTTATATTTGGATTGTAATCTATGTTTTACGTTTTTATGTTTTTTTACACAAAGATATTTCCAGCATCAATTGATTCAGAAAAAGGTAGAAATAAGTGCATACCAATTCACCAGAATGCAGGAAATGAAGTGTTTAATGCTCAAAACTTGAGAGCCCTGAAAACGTGTTTGCTTCTTGCGTTATTATTTAAGTAACCTAACCTTCCTATTTAGTAAGAAATCGTGAACACTGATGATGGCTTCTAGCTGAAACGCGTTTGTGTTTTGCCCACATTAAATAAGAAGATAACTTATCTGTGAGTGAGTAGCTAGTTTTTAGTTTTCTATGATCCTGTCACTGCCGTGGACTCGATACACTGTCTAAGATTTGGCGCCTTCCTGGCCACTTTTCATTATATCTTTCATAATTTAAACAATGTTTGGCTGGAAGTTTTCATTCTTTGATTTTCTTTTACTGCTGGTAGCGCATTTGCTGCTCATGATCTGACCATAGTCCTGAAGCAACAATGCTGTTATGAATGCACAAAGGATATGCTACATGTGCGATTTCTGTCTGATGTAGCTAGGCTATTCTATGTCATGCCGTATTTAAACGCCGGCTCTGCTTTTTGGGTTCATGTTTCGTTGCCACTTTGTGCAATAAAATGGTTAATTTTATAACAGTGCTGTGCAGAGCCAATTCTGCCGGTGCAAATATATTTTAGCCTGAATAGGTTAAAATCGACAGGTTTTTGTCTATATTGTTGTGTACAAACTTTTTAGACTGAGCTTTGTTGGTTGAGCGTGTTAGTAGGCATACTGCTATTGCCGTTGCCATGCAGCATATGTTGGAAGGTAAAATTGTTGCTGTTTTTTTCAGTTTGTCCTTTTTGCTACTTCTAGTCTTTTTGAAAATGGCCCACTCACTTTTGTACCGTCTTGTGCCGAAAACAGACTGCCTGCCGAAATACGACTGCACGCCGCTAGAGGGCAATGTTGGTCATGTTGTCCTGATATCCAAACCAAGAGTCAATAAAATGTTATTAAAAAAGTGACAATGGACCTTTTTCACAGCAGACATTTTGACTTGTCATAGTAGGAACAGCACAGCTGAAATTGATAACCTTAAAGGGATACTTCACCGATTTAGCATTAAACTTTGATTCAGCAGAAACATGGTAGTATTTTTGAATGACCGTGCTTCCCTCCCTCATGTCCCCCTGAGAGGAGAGATCTCTGTATTGTGGGTCTGGGCAAAAATCTTCCGATGATGCAAAAATCGTTGTTTTACGTCATCGGAAGATTTTTGCCCAGAGGCAAAGGACTACAGCCAGTACTAGAAGCTACTTCCACATAGCCCATAGGGGGTTGGACTGTTGGCTTTTTCCGGAGATTGCCGAGGTAAAAATGAGTGTCAGCTATCTTGAATCATCGCTTAGCTTCTCAGCAGAAACTGTTAGATTTATTCAATCCGAAGGAAATTTTAGAGCAACAATTATGTGCATTCAAACTACCGCACACGTGTAGATACATTGTTACAGATCGGTGAATATGCGGGACACTTTATTACAGACGGAATACTCAACACACTACGTGAGCTTCGCCCGCCGGCTATCAAGACCAGCAGTGTTGCCCGATGCCTCTGACCGGTAAAGGGACATCATCAGCGGGGAACGTTGAACGAATGTGTCGGTGGAAAGCTAACGTTAGTCGGCCACCTGTTCCATCAATCCTGCTTGCAAGTGTCCGCTCATTAGACAACAAACTGGACTACATCCAACTTCAACGAAACTCCCAACGCGAGTTCAGAGACTGCTGTGTTTTTGTTGTTGTGGAAATATTGCTGTACCGGACTATCCAGCCTGCTGCTCTGTCGCCGGGTAAGACTAGTCGAGGTGTGCTGTGTTAACACGGACTGCCTGTTGCAGAAATGCGGTGCTTATTTCTAACGAACTGCTAACTGCTGGTGGAGTTTGTGACTGTTAAATGCCGACCATTCTATATCCCACGCAAATTTACGGCTGTGTTTATACTCGGTGTTTATACCACAGCCCACTAAGCGCCAACGCTAGTAGCTATGTGTTAGCTGAACTTTACGGAGCATATGTGTGTGCACTAAATGTAGCCCGTTTCGTCTGTCGTTTTTATATAAGGTCGTTTTTATATATTTTAAATGTGTAACACCACTTGAGCCACGGTGAAACGTTGTTTTGTGTATATGGTTGAAATGACAATAAAACACACTTGTTGAGTTGATCGTCTCACTGTCTGTCTGTAAACGGTAGGCGTGGCTTGGGAGTAGACGCTAAAGCTAAAGCAGCGAAGCAAGTGCATCTGGGATTTGGTGTCTTTCATCCACATGAGCCAAAAACAACTTTTCTGGCTTTTCTCGGCCTAGAAGGCACCAATTTCTAAAAGAAAATCACATTTCTACTACATAAGTGACCCAATTTAAAGATATATTCATCTTTCCAGTGGTGAAATATTCCTTTAATGGTTTTGAATACACCTTGGCTTTTCCTACTATGACATGTCAACATGCCTGCCGTGAAAAAGGTCGCAATTTTTGAGCGGGGAAATATTTGTCATGAGTTTACACGAGAAACCGATAGGACACACATTAGATTACATACATACACACATTTATAGGACATGCATTACATTACATACATACACACATTTATCATGGATAAAAACGTACAAAGGTATTTTCCGATACTTATCAAGTGGTGAGTATCCAGAGGGATACTCCAGGAATGAAAAAACTAATTTTTGTCAGAAGGCCAACACTTTTGATGTGCAAAGGTAAGAAGACATCGTGATGCATTGCATATCTGTTGTCAACCACTACGCATTTATTAATTTATAGATAGATCAGTTTATATTTGAATGTGTGATCTGCTCTTATGCAATAACAGATCATGTTAGTAATTAATTAACAGAACGCCTGCCGAAATACGACTGCACTCCACAGGCACAGTCACTGAGTAATGTTAGTTATGAACTGCACCAATAACACATAGATTATTGTGATTTTACGGTATGGTTTCATATTTTATAAAGGCAACTTTTATACAGGTGTTTATATAGAATAGCCACCACCAAATAAGTCTGTGATCTCTTTATTATAGACCTATAGATTACTTTTTTGTATAATCCAAACTAATACAGCCTACTATTTTTTTCCAAAGACGGAAAACTCTTCTACAAGAAGAAAAAACACACCATAGAGGTGGTGTGTGGACCTGCAGAGGCTGCCACCATTTTTTAAGATTTTCATGACAGCAGCATAGGGGCACACTGTGGTCAAAAAAACAAACAGGAATGCCATCAGCAAACGGTTCTACTGGCCTGGAATGTCAGATGACATTGGCACATGGGTAAATGTTTAAAGGAATACGCCACCGTTTGTTGAAAATGGGACTTATTCACCGTCTCCTCTATTTTTATATAGGTGGGCAAACGCATTTTTGTCTCAGTGCATGCATTGCCCGAGTACTTCCACCCAATATAGTCCCAAGTCAATATCTGCCTAGGAAATTGTCTAGTCTTAATCTGCATTGCTATTTGTACTCGTTGTGAATACGCAGCCCACAAGAAGTAATTAGGTTTTGTTTTTGTTGTTGTTGGGTCACGTTTACTCACTACATGCCCACTGGCAACATAGGATTCCATTCACTACGCTAAGTGAAGCTAGCGACGGGGCTGTCGGACTAAGACCGGTTCTGTTGTGTGTCAGCAGCGTGGCGGCTGCGTGGATTTTTCTATGTCTGTACACACCAGAAACATGTCTGACGCGGCGCTGCTGCTGCTAGCCTTGTCTGGACACATGTATGTTTCCCATTGATAAAATGAAATACCATGTTAAACATAAATATATACTGATTTGATTACAGTCAATGGCAAAATAGGCTAAAGAATATTTCGTTCTGTATTGACAGGTGCAATATTAGAAAATCAAATAGTTTTTTTTTTTTATTACATTTATATCTGCATTTATATCAAAACCTAGAGACTTTCAAACATCAACATGTCATTTATTAATATGTATTTGTGTCAAAATGTCATATAAACATCTTTTCCTATTCTATTTTGCCTGGAAATGCTTCCAACACGCTTGCGTGTGGTGTGAAAAATAGGCGTTGGTTCTATTTCTAGCATGCATGCGTTTTCGGCGTGACGTGCGTGTCACGAAGGCAGTGTGTAAGCTCTAACCTGTTAACATAGGAGCCGAAATATAAACGGACATGCCACGCAGCTGACACTCTCACGTGAAGCAGGCAGTGTGTCTAAGACAATGCATGCACTGAGACAAAAATGCGTTTGCCCACCTATGTAACTATAGAGGAGAAGGTGAATAACCCATTTTTAACAAACGGTGGTGTATTCCTTTAAGGTGGCCTCTACAGCCATAATCACACTGTATACTCTCACACTTACATGTAGGTCTAATGTAATTCATCAATGTTTGAAATCTTAAATAACAAAAATACTTGACTGCTTTAACAAGCTATTATTTATGGATATATATATATATATATATATATATATATAATTATTTAGAAGAATAAAAGAAAAGAAAAACATTTCTTACAGTAAATGTCATCTCTCCCATGCCACACACACACACACACATACAAACTTTTAAATCTTTTTCATTCAGGTGGCCCAGTATGTGCACTGCCAGGCCAGTGGAGCTCAAATCGAGGAGGAGAAGCATCACACACCAATCACTGTAAGAAAAAAAATCCTATATTTTTCCTGATTCATTCACCTCGTGCCCATCTGTCTAGTGTCTTTTTGGTATTTTCCCCTTGGTCTGTCTTTCTCTCTAGCATTGTCTCAGTGTTTTTCCTCTGTCTTTCCCCTTTTATCCCACTCATCTCACTTGCGTCAGCAGATGTTGTCCAGTCATGTCCTATTCCTTGTTCTTGATGTTCACCTGACAGTCACCTATATGTCTTTTAGGTTACACATCCATTTGAGCTTGTTGGCATGGACCTGATAGGGAAGCTGACTGTGGGATACAGTTACTTCTGTGTAATGATTGATTACCTGACCAAATGGGCACAAGCTTACCCTCTTAGAACAAAAATGGCTAAAGAGGTATCTGGCTGCATCCTCAAATTTTGTAAGAGGATCCTTACAGACCAGGGGAAGGCAAAATAAATTACCATCAGTTGCTTGAAAATTCATTGTTTGTAAAGTAAGAGTATTTCAGATCAACACTGATGTCTGCAAGATCCTTGGGATAAAAAGAAGCCGTTGTGCCCCTTATCATCCTCAAACCAATGGTCATGAGAAAATTGCCGAAATGTGACTGCCCCCCCCCCCCCCTAACTCAGGACAGCAAAGTCTGACGATCACCCAATTTGCTTCTGTATTTCTTTTCGCCTCTCTATTCTCCTGTAGATCAATTCATGTCGTTTATTGTTATCTCTGCTGAGTCAACATTTTGTCAAATATCTGAATATTGCTGATCTGCAAGCATTTTAATATTGTTCTTATAATATTGTAACATTTTCAGAAAATGAAAGTTATATCCTAATATTACAAGAATAAAATCACAACGTCACATCACGAGAACTTAAACTTTGTGTTGCCTACAACAACTAGGCTAATGACATTCGGGGCTACAATAAAAACATTCGGGGCTGAAGCCCTTCAAAAATGACCTGGTTACTGTAATATTGGTGCTCATAACTAAATTATTTAGACTGACCAACATTGCCCTCTAGCGACGTGCAATCGTATTTCGGCAGGCAGTCTGTTTTCGGCACAACACCGGCCCGCCCAAAATACTATTTCTGCCTATGCCACTGCTTCTTTTGACATACTATGAATATTTTTCACTCTTTTCAACATACTATGACTTTTTTTATCACTTTTTTCGACATATTACTCTATGAATGTTTTCAAAACATCATTATTGGTGACATGGTGGCTCTGTGGTTAGCACAGCTCCAAATAACACCAGCAAATAGGCACTGCAGACTCTGACCCCTGGTTCCCCTGGAGTTTGCATGTTCTTCCAGACTTTCTTTGACATACTATACTATTACTTTTTTTTTTAATCACTTTTCGACATGCTCTACTATGACTTTTTTTCAACATACTATACTATGGCTTTTTTAACCCTTGTTTTAAAATACTATACTATGACTTTTTTATCACTTTTTTCGACATACTATACTATGGCTTTTTTATCACTTTTTTTGACATATCATTCTATGAATGTTTTCAAAACATCATTGTTGGTGACATGGGTTCAAACCCCAGTCTGGGCTGGACCTTTTTTTGTGGAGTTTGCATGTTCTTCCAGACTTTCTTTGACATACTATACTATGACTTTTTTTATCACTTCTCGACATGCTCTACTATGACATTTTTTCGACATACTATACTATGGTTTTTCCCCATTTTTTTCAAAATACTATACTATGGCTTTTTTCGAATTACTATACTGTGACTATTTTTCACTTTTTTCTACATGCTATACCCTGGCTTTTTTAACCCTTGTTTCGACATATTATACTATGACATTTTTCAACATGCTATACTATGAATATTTTTCACTCTTTTCAACATACTATACTATGGCTTTTTTTATCACGTTTTTCGACATAATATACTATGACCTGTTTCAACATACTATACTGTGACTTTTTTTTTAATCACTATGGTTTTTTTCAACATACTCTAATATGTTTTTTTTTTACACTTTATTCAACATGCTACACTATAATTTCAATCACTTTCTTCAACATACTATACTATTACTATTTTTCACTTTTTTCGACATTCTATACTTTGGCTATTTTCGACACACTATACTATAACTTTTTTATCACTTCTTTCAACATACTATACCATGCCTTTTTATAATTTTTTTAGACAGTATATCATGTGTGTTTGTGAATTTATAATATCAACAATAATAAATGTATCATTAATATGTATATATGCGTGCGTGGGTGTGTGTCCTGAGTGCGTGTACAGCTGTCTGTTTGTGATGCGATCACTCAGGATTTTAATACCAGGTCAAAACGGGGCCTCTCTCTCCGTATCTATATGTTGATATGTTTTTCTCTGTCAATATGTCTGTCTGCTGTAAATAAATAGTGGTGCAGATAGGCAAAACATTTGAACCTCTTTAATTTTGTACTCTGTACTTTATTTTGCATCCTTTATCACTTTCCCACTTTATTTAGCTATTTATACTACTTCAGCTGCTTTTCATGCTTAATCAAGTCTTATTTATGGATTCTAACTTAATTCAAGCCTAAAAATGTTCCACATCTTTCATTCATTGTAAATTATGAATGAAATTTCCTAATTTGACACGCCCATTTCCCATTTTACCAACTCATTCATTACTCTCTCAAGAGTAATGATTAAAGATATTTTATGAATATTTTAAATAACACAAAACAACTAAATGGTGGTACGTAATACATCAGATTTCATATACTGCTTTAGTAAAAAAATATTACCTGGCTGACGATGGGAGAAAAACGAAAATTACTGTTGCACTAGTCTGGACATCTTGCCGTGCCAACGTTGCAATAAATGTTACCTAAATGCCATGTTTATAAATGTGATGTCAGCTTACTAAGTGATTGCAGGTTTTGTGTAGGTTTGGACTTGTATACGTTTATTCCACTTTGTTTAAACGGCGAAGTGGAGAGGCCTCGTTCACCTGTTTGGAGCTGGCTGGTGAATGTGACGCTCGTATCGGCCTTGCTGGATACACCGTGACCCTTTTTGTGGATCTACTGATCGCTGTGGATTACTTTTTTTTCCCGTGTCATTGGATTACAGCAAAATACGGATCTTTTTTCTCAACGTGTCTTAACGTTTTATGGTGTGACTGCGCTTCGTTTCTGCGTTTGGAGAGGCATCTCAACAGACTGTAGGTCGAACACTGATTGTTCACTGTTACATTTTTAATCGAATTTAAGTGTCGGGGCATTCCGTCACCGTCTGTCGACAGCCGTGCCGCGATTGGATTTCATAAGGGCGAATTGTTAAATTTTTACAATGTAATTTAAAATCTGCTTTAAAAATAAACATAGGCTATATGTTTTGGAATATAATGTTCAGCTTCGGCAGCTTTACCTATGTGCTAAAATATACAATGACTGAGGAAGCCTAGTGACGAGTCCATAGCAACCAGTGTTGGATTTGTTATTTCCCAGTGTCCTTTGCTGAATGGTCTCAATGTTGTGTTGTATTGTTTTATTTCATATGGATACTAGTTTACTAGAGGAGTAAGTTAGTATTTGAAGTAATGCAGGAAGTGTGCATTTAGTTTCCATGCTTATTGTGTTTCCACAAACTCTGTACCTAAACAAAATATAAAAAGGCAAATCAAGAGAAAAGGGCTAATTTGAAGGCCCTTTCCTATCACACAGATCAAGAGAAGTGTAAAGTGAAGTGTTTCACATTAGATTAGATTCAACTTTGTCATTGTGCAGAGTACAAGTATAAAGACAACGAAATGCGGTTTGCGTCCAACCAGAAGTGCAGAAAAGTGCAATGTGATATTCAAGTATAGACAGGTCAAGAAATATGGTGCAGTGTAGACAGTAGTGTACAGTTGGTTACCACAAGGTGGTTAAGAGTAATATAAATTAAATATAAATGTGTGCAGTGTATTAAAAAGTTACCTTATAAGAGTAGAATAAATATGGCAATGTAATATGAACAACATGTACAGATATGTGCAATGTAGCAGCAGTAACATAATAGTAGTAAAAAATTATATAGATAAATGCAGTGTATTATCATAAGAAAAACAGTAAAATATGAATATTCAGTATGGACCATATAGACAGATATGTACAGTATGTACAGCGTGTTAACAGTACCATTGTAGTGCAGAAACAGTAACATTATAAGAGTAGTGAGAATAAGTGTGTGCTGGATGAATAGTATGAAGAGCAGTAGAATATGGCTATGTATAAGTGTAGTTACAGTATGTACATTTGTAAATAAATAAATAGGACACTATGGGTGGGATAGGGGAGTTTGGGGACTTAGTTGGTTGTGGTGATAAAGTCCCAGAAAGAACTTAAAATCCTGATCCTTCAGTAGCATGGCCAGGGCTCCTGCTTCTCTGACAGTATTGGGGTCAAAGTCACCTGAGTCTTGTATGCTCTCAAAACAGCGAATGAGATCCTCTCTGTGCTCAAAAACGGTATTGATAGTGCAGTAGCAATGGACTCAGCTGTAGCTGACTGCAGAGGGATGAACTCCTGCACGTTGTTTTTATCGGTTCCACAAAATGTCACACAGTCTATTATCCTGGACAGTATGTGTCGATTTTTTGTCACCTCTTCGTTGTGCCTTCTAATGCCAATCCTGTAGCCTTCATCTACTTGTTCAGCAATGCTAACTCTGCCAAAAATGTTTAGCTTCATGCTATTATGAAGATGTCTGCGACTACTTTCATGAAGTTAGCATTTTTCAGAGAGATGTTTTAGCTCGACTCTTACCCCCGTTGTTGTCAACAAAACCTCAGTGCCGACACTTTGAAATAAAAGACAGGGAAAGCAAAAAAGCCATTGCTAACATCACATCCAACCAACAAGAGCGGGTGAAGCCCCTGGTGTAGTTTCGTCCTCGGTCACTGGCCTGCTGCTGATTGATTTGTAAATCGGGTTGGTCTGGTCCGAAATCCTCTATCCTCTTTTTTTTTTTTCTTCCAGCGAATGCCTTGTGAAAGGTTTTTAAATCAATGACAGAATTTGGTTTAATTGTTGCCATTATCTCTACGAAAGTGATCTGTGTCACTGTGTGATTTGTCCATGGATTTGTCAGCCTAGCAAGATTTTTGGCGGAGTATCGCCTGCGCGAGTAGCGTAAAGTTGAATGACAGGTGTCGAGAGTCAATCAGATTGGATAAAATAACATGTATCCAATTCTGATTCGCCAGGGACGCAGCGAGGTGCGCATGGAGGAGAATCTTTAAGAAACCAATTAGAGACCTGGGGTCTCATTTATAAAACTGTGCGTAGGATCCAAGGGGGTAAGCTTCTCCTCGGACCGCGAACCTCCTATGGCGCCATTTTGATGCTAATAAGCCATCACCTCCCGTTAGCATTCCATTGACTGCCATTCATTTTGACACCACTTTGACAGCGAATAACTTTACATCTAAAGCGTTTAAAGACTGTATTTGTCCATTGTTTATTTCTAAAGAAACACGACAATGTATAAAAGGCTCCATTACCTTGTACCTCACGTTATGGCTCCGTAGCAGGCATTTTTGTAAAAATACCTTGCCAACACAGCATCAACTAGTGGTATCCCCACCCCGAGATACAATTTGAAGACGAAAGAAAGTCTAATAGGCAAACACACTTTTCTTCATGCAGGTTTTGTCACGAACAGTATTAAAGTTCGGACTGATAATGAGGACATTAAGGGTAACGATTGCGCGAGAGCTTAACGGCTGTATTTCCAGACTTTGACATTTGATGATATATGCACAGTATTAAAGACAGATATTTAGTTATTTACACTATGTTCTGCCGTTAAGTGGCGTACGCACATTTTCAGCCCAGGGGTCTCATTTATAAACGTGGCGTACGCACAAAACGGGGCTGAAAATGTGCGTACGGCACGTACTTCCCACGCAAAGGTTGTGATTTATAAAAAACAAACTTGACTGGAGAATGTGCTGTTCTCCACGCAAACTCTGACCCAGGCGTACGCACATTTTGGAGACAAAATAGGAATTGGCGACGTAGATGGTGAGGTGGTGAACTGAAGTCAGACTGCAGAAAGTAAATGGGAAAAACGATTCCTCGTAATATTTTCAAGTATTGATACGTCTCACGCACATTTTTTGAATACATATCATCCACGTTACCATGAAGATTAAATCCAGCAGTGTTATTTGCGCTTGTACTGAGTGATACTTGTTCCATAAACACCTTGTAAAATCCAACTCAAATCTTTAATAAAAATGTGTTCTTAATGTTTAATCGGCGCTGTCTCGCCGTCACATTGTCCGCTACAGGACGCATGCAGGAGGAGATGGCCCGACTGCATGGAATATCAAATACCCTACCATTAGATAACTGCAGAACACAGTGTAAATAACTAAATATATGTATTTCAAACTGTGCATATATCATCAAATGTCAAAGTCTGGAAATACAGCCGTTAAGCTCTCGCGCAATCGTTACACTTAATGTCCTCGTTATCAGTCCGAACTTTAATACTGTTCATAACAAAACCTGCATGAAGAAAAGTGTGTTTGCCTATTAGACTTTCTTTCGTCTTCAAATCATATCTCGGGGTGGGGATACCACTAGTTGATGCTGTGTTGGCAAGGTGTTAACAATCACAAATTGTTGTAAATAAATACTGCGGTGACCCCCGTGCGTAATGCTGCATGATGGCACTGCTGGCCCTGCAGGAGGACTAACCCCAAATGGAAGAATCAGGAGAGAAAAAGGCTTAAGGGACCATGACGATGACGATTCCCTAAAGCTGAGCTCTTGGATCTATGTACTGAATTGGGTCCAGTAGGGCAACGCGCCGGAACCGTGCCATCCCGGTCCAAATACAGGTCCTCGCCACTCTGTGGGCAACCGGCTGTTTCCAGAGGGAAATGTTAGACAGCTAAGTGTTTTTTTTAAATAAATATTATATATAATCTTCAACTTTATCACTAAGGCTTGTTTAGATATAATATATAGTTCTGTGAAATCTTGTCCCCGAGTGCCGTAATGCCTGCCGTTTTGGACGTATTATTAATACATGTAGTTATAGATCAGGTTTCCCTACACTGTGCAAGAACAGGCCGACATTGTAAGTCAATTTGCAGCAATTCCTGAACGTCTGAGAAGTTTTTTGCTTTTTCTCCGCCAGTCCTCATGATTCGGTGTAACAACTGCCAGTGTCATTCATATACTGACCAGCATTCACGAGGTGCTTTGCAATGACTATTTATGGTTAAAAATAGGTGTGTACAGGGCGGGATAAGAGGCTGATCCACTTACGCACGCTTGTAGGTAATCTCTGATTTATAAAGGGAATTTTGCTTACAGGTGTGCGTACACACGGTTTTATAAATCTGACTTTTTTTTGGCGTACGTACACTTATAGTAAGGATCCTACGCACAGTTTTATAAATGAGACCCCAACTTCAGGTCACATGCTTGCCGAAAGTTTTGAGACTCAGGCAGCGCTAAATCCCGTCACGCGCTGCCCATTGGTTTGCTGCAGGCACACCTGCACCATCAGCCCTAATTAATGCTGCTGCTGTTCATACCTGTAGCCTATTGCCGTCCATAAACTAGCTCGACTCCTAGCATGTCTGTTTCTTTAGGACGTTTTTGTGGAGGAATTAACCGTGTTTACACAGTGCTGACAGCTGTTGCCCATCTTCAGACTGTTTTTCGGCTGTTGTTCACATCAGCTGTGAACCACAAAAACGCACTCCATGGCGGCGGAAGTGGGGTTCTCCTGTCCATTTCAATGCAGTGACCGACTCTGTAAAAGTCAATTCTTCTCACAGCTTCATTTCACCAAGGTAGGGGTAGCCTATTTACGGCTTCTGCTCATTTCTGCTCTTACACCGATGCTAATAATCAGTTATGTGTCTAGCCTACTGTATGTTCTGGAAGTGGAGCTCATGGTTGCTGTTTAGCACATGCATTATAATGCTGATGGTCTATATAATGACTAGGCCTACTCATGGTTGAGTATTAAGGTTGAATTGGTTTTGCAAAATATTTCCCTAATGTTGTTGTGTTTGAGGAGGGTCCTTTGGACTAGTGCAAACATGGTCTATAGGGTAATACTGTATACAATGTTCTGCCATAATCGTTAGCACGGGCTCCAGACAAGACATGTGACTGACTGTTTACATCTTGTGCACAAGCACATGCCCCAGTCACGCCCCTCTTCCTCTACAGCAGTGCATACGTTATGACTATGTTCGACATACTATACTATGACTTTTTTTATCACTTTTTTCAACATACTATACTATGACTTTTTCATCACTTTTTTGACATACTATACTATGACTTTTTTTTTGACATGCTATATAATGACTTTTTCATTACTTTTTAAAACATACTAAACTGACTTTTTTGGACATACTATACTATGACTTTTTTTATCACTTTTTTCAACATACTATACTATGACTTTTTCATCACTTTTTTGACATACTATACTATGACCTTTTGTATAATTTTTTTCCGACATACTATACTGTGACTTTTTTTGACATGCTGTACTATGACTTTTTCATAACTTTTTTCGACATACTATACCATGACCTTTTTCGACATACTATACAATGTTTTTGGGTGATCAATTATTTTTTTTTTTCCAAAGAGAAGGGCATGACACAATTCAAAGACAGTAATACAAGTAGTATCCACTTCCCTCCAGAATACCCCCCAGAATAGCGACAATGTTTTTTATGAATTCTTTCGACATAATACTATGACTTTTTTTTGACATGCTATAAAATTACTTTTTATCACTTTTTTGACATACTATACCATGCCTTTTTTCGACACACTATACTATGACTTTTTCAACGTACTTTACTATGACTTTTTTCTGACTTTTTTTTGACATACTATACTATGACCTTTTTATCACTTTTTTCGACACACCATACTATGAATTTTTTTCGACATACTAAACTATGACTTTTTTCGCTATACTGTGACTTTTTTATCACTTTTTCGACATACTTTGGTTTTTACTTTTGCGTGCTCCTTTGGTTTTTTACAATAAACAAACTTCTTAACCCACCTGAGAAAGTTTCTACAACCTTCACAGTGGACAAATTCAACTCTTTTCTCTCACTTTTTCAATCCAAAATCAACACCATTCATAGGCGCCGATACCGTGCAATTAAACATTGCAGTTGGTGCTTAGTAGAGCGTCTGTCATAGTGTGATTGGTTATGTCGGTGGCATTGATTCTTAATTTCCCACGAAGGACCCACGGAGGAAAACCGCCTATGATGCCATTTGCAACAACTTGACCACCTCCCCTGCTCCTTCAACCACACCTGCCTCCCCCCCCTCCACCCTCTCAGTTACTCTCTCATTTCTGTCTGTCTCCTGTGGTCAGGGGGATTAAGAAGATTGTTTGTTGTAGAGAATTGATAAAGGTAGTCTGTATATGCATGGAGGTGAACTGTTGACCACTACATTTGCAACGGCGACGTACCGCAGACGTCGCGGCTCGCGCCTCTCGATATTTACCGACGTTTTCCTCCCCGCCGCCCGGCTTCAGGTTCCGCTTTCGCGCGCTCCCTGGGGCGTCGGGGGCGACTGGCGTGGGTGGCTTGGGCCCCGTCATAACTGCTTGCAGTTCTAGTTCTCTTTGTACATGCTCCCATTGGGCTCCATTCACAAATATCACTGTTATGCTGATGACACACAGCTGTACCTGCCTCTAAAAACCTTTTAAAGTCCCCTTTTCACTGCCTGAAAGACACTAGTCTTCCTTTGTTTTTATAACATAATAGGCTATAACTTTGTACAGCACTTTTTGGTTTTAAATGTGCTCTATAAATAAATTGACTTGACCTTTGTTCTCTGTGTGCAAGTCCTCCATTGCTGCAATCTCTATAAACATTTGTCATCAAACTTGAGCAAAGGAAACGGAGACCGGAAGCATGTTCCCTGTGTGTTAGATGCAGGTGGACAAGCACTACAGTGTGCAACCCTGAAAATCAGACTGCAAATAGGTGAAAAGGCCACTGATTAGGTTCTTCATTTGCACCTCAGGGATAGATGCAGCAGCTGCATCTCAAATAGATAAATGCATTTTGATTGTGTTTGTTTGTTTGTTTGTTTGTTTGAGTCTTTAGGTAAAAGATAGTGCTACAATATTTACCAGAGGCCACAGTGTTGGTAAAAAGCAGTGGTGGATGTATCTTTTATGAACCAAGAAACAGCTTGGCTGAAGTGTAATTTAAAATCTGGAGTCAAAACACTATACCTTCCCATTGCACTTAAACGCTCCAGAAAAGGGCTGACTTTGAATCAGACAATGGTACAGACACAGACGCCTCCCGAATAACTACAAATAACTTATCCTGTCGCTTGGTTAGTATATTTTGTAAAAGAGGAACGTGTGAAAACTTTAATGTATAAAATGTGTTAACTCTATAAATATTTCAAAGTTTGAAAGGCATTTTTACACTGAGGTTTGTGGAAATGACCTGACCTGAAATTAACAAAAATGTGTACAAATGGCAGAATAATAACTATATATTATTATATGTGTTTTTGGCCCAAATAGGCAAACTGTCTTTGGATGCCAGACTGAAATCCAGTCTGAGCGAAGAGACTGGTGAAGGAAATATTCCAATTTTGAAACAGGCTGCACTGAAATTGCTGTTACTTTTTGAAAGAAATGCGTGAAATCTAAGGTTCGATCTGTCCATCCTCAGACGTGTGAAGCAGTTGTTTCAAGAGGCCACAACAGAATACTAACCAGACTTCAAGGATTGTGGAAAACAAGGAATGCAGACAGTCTCATGGATTCAAAAGAAGCTTAAGGTACGAAACATTTTTGGCTCTTAGTGTCTGACTGACTGATTTAGGATATTGATTAGTGTCTAACAGGTTTGTTCTACACCGATCCAAGGTCAACACTTGACTTTCTATGCCAGTGTTACACACAAGGAGGCTTTTATATGTTGTGAGGATGGAAAAAAAGTCATGTTATGAAAGGCAGACAAACAGATGTTGATGCCATCCTGAACAACAGTTATAATATAAAATGTAAAAAGTCCCTATTATGCACATACTATATCATTAAATCATTCATCTCTTAGGCCTATAAAGCAACGGCCCAATCCCAAAGTCCGGACTCGCAGACTCACGGACTTTGGTGCGCGTTCTCGCGAAATTCGTAAGGGCTTAGGGTTGTCCCAATGTCGAATTTCAAAGGGCGTGAGGGTTTGAGTACACACTTACCGAGCCCTTTCTGTGAGTCTGCATTGACGCAGACTTCACCAAAGGGAATTACCCACAGTTCAAAGCGCTGTGATGTTTACTACGGAGACCACAGGGAAATCCGGAAATTACAAAGGTAAACGACAGCGCGACACATGACCATGGAACACAGACCAACCTGTCCAGCTTGTAAAACAAGAGTTTGAAAAAATTTGGAATCAGGCAGCCGTCTCCTGTGCTTTGGCCGTGTGGAAAGCAACAAACTTAAAATGAAATTTCCCAAACCGGCAAGTGTCAGCAACATCTTTGTTATTAAACGTTGCCAAGGTAACATGTGATCTCGTGAAGTGCTGTCCCAATCCCATTTATACCTGTCTGAGCCCATGTGGCCTCACACACTCACTCACTTAGCACCTGAGATCAATTAAGTCTGAGTCTTTAGTCCTTAGTCCTCAGGGCTCACTTTGGGATTGGGCCATCTTGATCTTGGCAGTGCAGTCCACATTTTTGACTAGAACTAAAACTCTAGATAATAGAAGGCTACATTTTTTTAATCTTTTTTGAATGTGTCTACAATGTACATAATTGCAAAACTTAAACTTGTCACATCACATTACAGAGCCATATACAGTACTGTGTAAAAGGGTTAGGCAGGTGTGAAAAAATGCTGTAAACTAAGAATGCTTTCAAAAATGGAAGTGTTGATAGTTTATTTTCATCAATTAACAAAATGCAGTGAATGAACAGAAGAGAAATCTAAATCAAATCAATATTTGGTGTGGCCACCAAAAATATAAATGATTGTTTTTATCAATTTACAAAATGCAAAGTGAGCGAACAAAAGAAAAATCTAAATCACATCAATATTTGGTGTTACTACCCTTTGCCTTCAAACCAGCATCAATTCTTATAGGTACTTGCAAAAAGTCAGGGATTTTGTAGGATTGTAGTCCGGTGTATGATCAACCAATTATAGTATATAGGTAGTTATACTGCATCAGCAAGGTTTCTCCCAGACAAATATTCAAAGCAAACTGGTGTTTCAAGATGTGCTGTTCAAGCTCTTTTGAAAAAGCACAAAGAAACGGGCAACGTTGAGGATCGTAGACGCAGTGGTCAGCCAAGGAAACTTAGTGCAGCAGATGAAAAACGCATCAAGCTTATTTCCCTTCGAAATTGGAATCCATCAGCTCAGAACTGGCAGAAACCAGTGGGACCCAGGTACACCCATCTACTGTCCAGAGAAGACTGGCCAGAAGTGGTCTTCATGGAAGAGTTGCAGCCAAAAAGCCATACCTGCGACATAGAAACAAGGCCAAGCAACTCAACTATGCACAAAAACATAGGAACTGGGGTGCAGAAAAATGGCAACAGGTGCTCTGGACTGATGAGTCAAAATATGAAAATATATGAAAATATGAAATATTTGGCTGTAGCAGAAGGCAGGTTGTTCGCCGAAGGGCTGTAGAGCGGTACAATGAGTGTCTGCAGGCAACAGTGAAGCATGGTGGAGGTTCCTTGCAAGTTTGGGGCAGCATTTCTGTAAATGGAGTTGGAGATTTGGTCAGAATTAATGGTGTCCTCAATGCTGAGAAATACAGGCAGATACTTATCTATTATGCAATACCACCATTGGCCCCAAATTTATTCTGCAGCAGGACAACGACCCCAAACATACAGCCAAGGTCATTAAGAACTATCTTCAGTGTAAAGAAGAACAAGAAGTCCTGGAAGTGATGGCATGGCCCCCACAGAGCCCTGATCTCAGCATCATCGAGTCTGTCTGGGATAACATGAAGAGACGCCTACATCCACAGAAGATCTGTGGTTAGTTCTCCAAGATGTTTGGAACAACCTACCTGCCGAGTTCCTCCAAAAACTTTGTGCAAGTGTACCTAGAAGAATTGATGCTGTCTTGAAGGCAAAGGGTGGTAACACCAAATATTGATTTGATTTAGATTTCTCTTCTGTTCATTCACTGCATTTTGTTAATTGATGAAAATAAACTACTGACACTTCCATTTTTGAAAGCATTCTTAGTTTACAGCATTTTTTCATACCTGCCTAAAACTTTTGCACAGTAATGTAATGTATGTATGTATGTGTGTGTGTGTGTGTGTGTGTGTGTGTGTGTGTATATATATATATATATATATATATATATATAGCTTTAGCTAAGACTTTTGATAAGTATCACTTAAATTTGGAAATTAAAGAAATTTGTCCAAGAAACAGAGCAGTGATAAATGGCAAGCAGAATACAGAACGATCAAGATGAAATGCCGACATCAAGCTAAAAACATAAAAGACACTTAAAACAATTATGAACCAAAGCAAGCAAGTGAGCTGCTCTCTAAAAGTGACCACAGATCTTGGGTCCAATGGGAGAGAGTTCCAGGAGCTACAACCTTAAAAGCACAGTGTCCTTTTGAAGAATGCTAAATTTAATCTGAGACCATTCCTGTAGATACATCATAATGTTGAAAGGTCTGTTTTTATGTTTGTTGTGTTTCGCTTGCTTGTCGTCACTGTAAATGAGGGCAACCTCAGTGCCTCGAGTTGATTGATTAATTAATGATGGTTAATCCTTCCAGACCGTGGCTATTGTAGAGAGATTGTAAAATGTCTGTTTGATCTGTATTGATGATTTTATCAGTACACGTCGTGTTCCCAATTCTTTAATAATTCAATTTGAAGGGATTTAAAAAAAAAAAAATAATCTAATTATCAGTATTGTGGTTATGTAAAAAAATATATTGCCAAAATAAAACTAGTTTTAACATTTGCCTTAAACATCCAGAATTGGGTGGGAGAAAGTCTAATCCATTACAATTATGTCACTCCACAGAATGAAGTTTGAAGACTATTAAACACAATAGCTCTCTTACTTATGTATGCATTGCAAACCAAGCTACAGTAGTGCTGAGTACCTGCCAGAGTTTTAAATGTCACCCAGTAATGAAACATTTCTATTCTCATCAAAACTCTAATTTTTGTGCTAAATTCCATCTGTGTAAAATGTAGTTTAAATAACACAAAACAAATATATGGTAAACGAATAAACATTCATTGTTTAATTTTCAAATAACTGATGGCAAAATGAGACTATTTACAAGAGAAAATATGTATGATCTGTACAAAGAAATATACATGCAGATAAAAAAAACACATAACAAACGTGTAATTTATGAAACAAATGAAACAAACATGACAAAAAAGACAAAAAAACAAACTAAACTGAGGTATCCAGTCCAAGTTTCCTTGTTTATGGCCTGTGCACACCTTTTAAATAAATAAAAAGGTAACGGCGGACTGTGATTTCTGTTCCTGGTAGAATCGGTTTAAACGTGACACGTCCTAACCCCATATTGGATTAATGTTAAGTGGTTATACAAAAACTCTTGTTTAAATTTCCAGAAAAGACAACAAATCAAAAACATTGTTTAGTCGCCGTTTTAGGGTAGTTAGCTTTTTTAAGGAACAGGAATTTATGGAAGAAATATTTTGGCAACAAGTATCTGTACATAGAACACCATTTAGTAAATGATGTACAAAAATCTCCCATTCAATGGCAATTCTCTGTGAAGAATAAATCTTACTTTAATCCCCTGCCTTTTTAAGAAAGGTCACGAGAGACTAAAACTAATGGTGTTCCTCCAACATAGTGTTTAACTAGTGTAAACAATCATATCATAGCCATATTATCTAACTCAAGTGAAAGTCACAATTAAACTTTTTTTGTATTTATTAAGTACTATAAAGCTAGAGCAACTTTGGTGTACCAATACTACAGAGGCATACAGTACAAAAAGTGTTAAATCATTTTTGATCAAACTGTAATGATTGTAGATTGTGACCTCTAGCATGGCCTGGAAGTCATAACACTCAGAAATCAAATAAACACAAACTACCAGCAGTGCTTGCAGTACCAAGTACATGCTTTTCTCTAGATTTATTACAGATACAACAGATGTCTTCATAAATAGTTGCATAAAATGTTAAAGCCGCAACATTGCACATGATAATCAAACATAACATACAATGAGTGCATTTACAGTAATTTGTCTTCCTCTTCCTATACATTCACTCCCATCTGATTGGCAATCAGCACTGCCATCCAAAAGCAGGAGTCCACTGTGAATGTGAGGGGAAAGAAGGCAGAAGTCTATATACAAGGTAAGGCTTAAACATCTCATATCTGCGCAACACAAGTTTTGTTCTAGGAAAAGCAAACGGTGGATGTCTATTGTTTCTTCTCAGATTGGACAGTGCAGCATTGTTATGGTCATCATGGTATCTTAGATTAGGTACATTATATAAGCGCAGCCGTCAAAAAGCTCTGATTGGACGTATAAATGTCTCAAAGTCAAGAACCTCAGTTACTATCTCCAGATGTCTATAGAGTCCAAAGTAGCACAGCAACTTTAAACTGATGAGCATTTTCTACAATTTATTCTTCTTCTTGGAAACGTAGAGACTGTACTTTTCCTTTTGTATACATTGTTTCTTTAAGAAAGGGCTGCTTCTCAAAAGTCTTTGAGTTACAGTTTTAGTGTAAAAGAGCAAAAACGCACAATGTCTCTGGCAACAAGACGGAGGGCAGTTTGCTCTCGGCGCCATCACTAGCTTTGTTGGCATCACTTTCTCCTGAAAGCTCTGGGTCTGTGCAGTGGTGTCAAGGCTCGATCAATTGGCTCTTCTGATCAGCTTTAACTCTTGCAAAGGAAAATAAATTACTCATGTTTTTTTTAGATAGTTAGACTTAATTACAAAATCTGTTTTGAGTTGAAACCAGCAAGCAGCAGTAGACGACAAGGGCATCCATTAATTTATGCGATTGGTGAGAACTCTGTTCTCTAGGGCTCTGATTGGCTTAAGACCTCAACAGGTCTCAGTTTAATTGGTGAAACGACAACAGGACTTTAGTAAATCAACATTCTGTGGAGGAGGACAAGATCAGCATTCATTATTTCTCCTTCCTTTTACATCTAGACCATCAAGAGGCTCAATTTTAGAGAAACCTGCAGGCCCTAGGGATTGAGGGTTGGTTTGGACATGTGTATCTATTCTTTTAAACTCGGGGCTGAAGGCGACTTTGGATGAAGCTTCTGACTCCTCCGATGGCCCGGGCGTCTGTCTGATGTTTCCTCCTGTCTATGAAGGAGATGAGGCGGGAGGTGTCCAGGCAGCCCTCTGCTCTGGCACAGCCGTCAGCCAGACCGGCCTGCAGCCACGGCTCCTGGAGGCAGAGCCCGGCTGGAGGCCTCCTGCCTGGGTCGGTCCTCAGAAGCAGGCAGATAAAGTCCCGGGCCGCCTGGCTGACGCCCTGGAAGTAATCCCTGGGAAAGCTGAAGTCTAGCTGGCAGATGTTCAGGCAGGTCTCCTCGGCGCTCTCGTCGAGGAAGGGGGAGGCGCCGCTCAGCAGCACGTAAGTCACCACACCCAGGCTCCACAGGTCAGAGCTCAGCGACACCGGCTCTCCAAGGACCAACTCTGGGGAGGCAAACTCAGGGCTGCCCAGCAGAGGATGAACGTAGTGGGCACTGTTGAGCTGGACAGCATCACCGAAGTCTGTGAGTTTGACCATTGGCTGGCCGCTGGAGCTGTGGGCCACCAGCAGGTTCTCAGGCTGGAAAAAGAGATTACAGTGTCACTATTAGTCTTGTCTTTTTGGTTCTTATTAATTACTACAGTCTAACATTAAGTAAATTAATTTGTTGTTGCAGGTGAAACATCATGCAACATCTGTTTGACCTTCAGTATTAAAAGGAGAAAGAGGATTCAACAGCAAGTTTCCATTTAAGGCTGAAATATTAGAGCTTTCACCACCAACTCAAGATCAGGTAAGTGCTACAGGTGTTAAACATCAACAATGCACAAATCCAAGATGGTTGACTTCCTCTCAGGCAATTTCGTTTATATACATGTTCCTAGAGATGAGAACAATGCCCCCACCAAAATTTGTGAACCATTGGGCCCCTGGCACTTTTGTGCTCGGGCCCTAATACAAAAAAAAAACATTAAACTACTTACTTTTACGTCCAAATGCACTATTCTACAGTTGTGCAGGTAATGTAAAGCTTCTAAAACATCCCTTAGGTAGCAGGCCACTTTCTCCTCCGTCAGATTCCCCCAGCTAACGATGTAGTCCAGCAGACGACCTTGGTCAGCCCTAAAACATAAACACGAACACTAAGGTAAACCCTCAGGAAGAAATGCAAGTTTTATGAAGGCTAACGAGTTACATATGTGCAAAGTTTAATTCCAAAACTGGATTTGTCATTTTTTTGGTCTTTACTTACATCTCCAGGACCAGGGCGTAGCTGCTGGGGGTTTCAAACGTGTCTATCAGGCTGATTATGTGGGGGTGTTGGAGCCTTTGGAGCAGACTGAGTTCCTGAGTCACCCGGTCCCTCCTCATTAGCTTCTTGTTCACCTGTTTGACCGCCACCAGACGTTTGGTCCCTCGCTGGTCACAACGTTTGACAACAGAGAAACGACCCCTGGTGAGCAGAAAGAGGATGGATATTCAAAGGTCACTCCTTATAGACAAGCTGCGTAGTATGTTTTAGGCATTTAACAAGTCAAATAAATGCATATCAATCACATATCGTAAGGAAAAACCTGAATGTCAATTATATGATGAGGGTGAGTCTATTACCTGCCCAGTTCAACCACCTCAGTGTAGTGAGACTCAAAGTTGTCCTTCCAGCTCACTCTGATCCCATCAGTGGACACCACTGAGACACATAACAACACAATCAATCCACACTTGGCACCAGCATTGTCAAATGAGTTTTGTGGAGGGATTGATACTGTACATTCTGTCTGTTCTTACCTAACACTCTAAGGCTAGCTGATGACGTTACGCTGCCCAGCTCGTTCGTGGCAACACAAGTGTAAACGCCATCATCTTCAGAGGCTACGCCGATTATCCGCAGCGTTGCTTCACCCGTATCACTGAAATAAACATTAATTTACATTTGACTTCAACTTCTTCACTATTAATGAGTAGGGGTGGAACGGTACATGTATTCGTATTGAACCGAAACGGTACGGGCGTCTCGGTACATGAATTTACACGGAGAATACACGGTATAAAAATAAATAAAACTTGCATGCAAATTAATTTGTGTAATGCGGAACTACTACGTGTTTCTTTAGGGACACCTACTCTGTAGCCCCCCCCACTCTGCCTACATGTCGACGGTCCAGTGAGTGAGTTACAGCTACCAGCACTAAGGACGAGTAGCCTAGTCTATGGCGAGTGGTGGCGACCCACAACAGTTAGAGGACCCGCTGGCCTCTTTTAAGATCACAAGTTTGGGAAAACTTTGGTTTCCCAGTCAGTTACAGTAGTACAGGCGAGAGAGCGGTGGATAAGCCGAAGACAGTGTGTCGGCGTTGTTCAGCAGTTGTTGGGTATGTGAGTGGAAATCCATCTAACATGCTAACGCATATCCGATGCCATCACCAAGATGTGCCAATCACTGGAACGAGACAACAACAAAAAACTGTCTAACTTCTCCTTAACCAGCCTTAGATACAAATAGGGCCAAAAGAAAATCACTGATGGATCACGAGTTGTCAGCTGCACCCTCCGTTTCACTAACGACTGATGGCTGGACTTTGCGTGCTACGGAAAGCTATCTCACACTGACTGCTCATTTTATTGACTGAGTGGGAAATGAAAGCGTCAGTTCTGCAGATACGGCCCCTGTATGAGCAGCACTCACCTAGCTGAGAAGCTACATGAGGTTGTGGCAGAGTGGAAACTAGAAAGGTATGCCTGTCGCACTTAATAGCAAGAATACTTTCTTTTATCTTTGGTGGGGGAAGGTCTCGCCGATGTAGACTGTTTTTTCATTATTCTATGTAATTTGCACTTTCATAAATAAGAGATGCTGTATTTTTATAGCTGATTGTCTTATTTTGTTTACAAGTTACAGATGAGTCTGGAGATGATGTGGGGTAGTTATGGTTTACATCTAACTTTACATACTTCAGGCTGTTGCAGCTAGCTCAGGGGAGAGACTGGATGACACTAGGTGGTACAGCCTGAGACATGCACAATAAAAAAAAATTGCCTTCTGCATTTTTGTTTTGCTTTTCCCTCCATTGTACCGAACCGTGACTTCTGTGTACCGTTCCACCCCTATTAATGAGTGACAATTTTCATGTTTAAACACAGTCAAATCACCACCACAAACAAGTGACAACCCTATTGCACATTGTCATGCAATAAACTGAAGTCTGATGGAGCTCTAGCAACATACCTAATAAAAAATACACTTGTTTTCTTACGTGTAGGCGATGCTGAAGTGTCCATTGTTGGTGAGGTTGCTCTGGTTGGGTCCCTTCCAGGTGACAGCGGCCCGGGGTCTACCACAGACCTTACACCTGAGGGTGACGCTCTCCCCGTTGTCACACGTAACATCACTGAGAGGTACAAGGAACTCTGGGGGAACTGAAAGAGCGAGAAAAGTCAGGTTAAATCCTGTCAAATGCTGAGATTTTCTTCAGAATTCAGCATCAACTGTTTAAAGCAGTGCTTTTAGTAATATATGGAATTGGTTTTGTCAATCTTAAAGTAAACAATTCCCCAAAGTAGCACTTACCATCATAGATGTAGTTTGGATTTAGAAGCTGAAAAGAAAGAACAAAGCACGTCAGAAAAACGCACAGTGGAGCAGAAGCATGACTTAATAGCAGCACTATAGCACTGATGAACTCACCTTTACAGAAACTTTATTGGCCAGGCCTTCTCGGGACTTCCTGTAACCGTTTTCCAGCTTGGTGTCTTTCTTTGCCTCCTTCTCCTTCTTCTCAGACTTTTTGCGGATGCGCAGGGATGTGTGCCAGGATGAAGACTTCCTACTGGGACAACAAAATGGATTGAGTCAAATTAAACTGTTTAAATGAACAAGTAGGTGAGAGCACGGGTTTTAGCCTGACACCTTGATAGACTGCCAACACGTAGAAAACGCTGGAATTCCTTATCAAGCCTACTAAAACATCATATTGGTTTGCCAATATGTTGGACTGATGCTGGCCTTATTTTAAAGATCAGTTCAGGACAACTGCCTCCCATGTTTTTACATAATTCCTAAAAACCCATCTGAACAATCAAAAGAACAAAAATAATGTATCCTTATATCAGTTTTCAGAGCTCTTACTTCATGGATCCCTCGGGACAATCAGGGATGATGGCTGAGGTGTGTCCCAGCACAAATCCGGGGATCCAGCCCTCGGCGGCGGGGCCCTGCTCTGTAGCCGCCCTGAACACCAGAAACATGTTTTGCTGGTTGCTGGCCAAGATCTGGACCACCTCGCCCTGACTGACGCTGATCTCATCCTCCTTCACGGCCATGTAGTCCTGGGTCACCAACATGGTGGATACGCTACTGCTGCTGCTACTTTCACTCTGCAACACAGGGAGGAAACGTGGAAAATTGTAAGTACAAACTTTCATGGTAGTAAAATCTTATATTACAACTTTACTTTGCACAGAATTGAGATTTTATATCTAAGTTGCCACTAAAAAAATCTAAATGTAATACTTCTGGTGAAGAAAAGTGAGAAAAAAAGGTCAAAGCAGATGACAGAAATAGAGGTTTATTACTGTCCACTTGATAAAGACTTTGATTAGAGTGCAAGAAAGACTAGAAAACATGAATTATTTTCTTCTTGTAAAAAACCAAACTGGGTTAAGAACGACAGGAATCAGATGAAAATTTCCATTTCACACGTCTTTGCTCTGCAGCTCGAGGCAAAGACGAGGAGGGTCGTTAGGTTGAATGAGATCTCTGTCAAGTACGTTTGTAGGTGAACCACAAACGTCGGAGGTTAGTTGCAGGACAAGTACATTTAAGTAACACACCATGAAGACAGCAGGAGGTGAAGGACGGCCAAGAGGAAGTCAAGTGTTAGTATAAGCTTTGTTAGAGTTAAGAAATCTAGAGACAGCTTTGAAAGGGAATTACTGAAGAGCTGATTGAGGTCCAGAAGAGAGGTTTTGAACCTGAAAATATGTTGACAGTGGAAACTTTTGCTAGAAATAGTCTTCAAAGAGCTAGAGAGGTGATGTTGAAGAGCAGTGAAGGTTGTCAGAGATGTGTAATAGGGGGTCAGATTAGTAGCATTGGCTGCAGCAGGACAGGAGACAGCAAGACAGACCAGGCCTCCCTCTGCCTGGATGTTAGTCAGTGCAGCAGATAGTCTTACCCCATTACTCTGGGTGGACTGGATGGACTGCTCACTGGCCGATGAGCACGTACTCATGCGGTCGGCTTCCTTGCTGTGCGTGGAGTGTCTGTGGGTTTGGCTCCCAGATCCAGAGCCAGTCTGGATCTGGTTTGCGTTCTGACGGACCGGACTCTCTCCTGCCTCCCCCGGGAAAGTGAACGAGCCGGGCCGGCTGGCTGGAGAGCCCGGCATGGAGCTCCAGAATCCAGATCCCGACTTCTGGCCCGGGCTGGGAGGGGGAGGAGGGAGACTGTCCTTGCTGAAGGCAGGGGAGGCCATAGGGGACACGGCTCCTGGCCGTGGTTTGGAAGTGGGTGTAGAGGGCAGTGGCCCAACTGTGGCACGGGGGATAGGGGCTACAGCACTGGCAGGAGTGGGGGTCTGAGCTTGATCCTCTGGGGCCTGGATGGGGCGCTTGCCCTGCGGGCTACCCCCTGGAGGGAGTGGGGGAGAGGGGGCAGGACAAGGGGACGAACCTGGATCATAAGTGAGCAAAACTCACACCTCAGTCAAATCTTTCATTTTGCCATACAAAAATTTCACAAATATAGACAATTCATACCTGGCATCTTGTTTAGGCCGTCAGGGTCAGCCCCGGGGTGGTGACGTGGCAGGCGGGAGGGCTGAGGGATCCTGGAGGGCCGACGAGAGCCACCCTGGGACCCTAAAGGGATGGCGCTACCCTGGGAGCTTCCACCTCCGACTCCAGCAGCTGCACTGGACCCACCGCTGACTCCACCCGGAGCTCCCATGCTGGGCACACATGACCCACCACTCGCCCCTACATGGTTCCTCTGATACTCTATTGGTGAAGTCAGAGCTGTGATAAGGTACAATGGAATTTTGTGTGTGTGTGTGTGTGTGTGAGAGTGAGAGTGTGTGTGTGTGAGAGTGAGAGTGTGTGTGTGTGAGAGTGAGAGTGTGTGTGTGTGAGAGTGAGAGAGAGAGAGAAAGAAAATGTGAGTGAGTGAGAACGTGAGTGAGAGAGAGAGAGTGTGTGTGAGCGGGTGAGAGTGTGAGCCTACCATTGAGGAAGTTGCGTTGGCTCTCGAGTATCTGGCTGATCTGAAGGGTCCACACCTCACGCACCCCTGGGTGGGAGGAGTGAAGCACAAAGGACTCCACAGTGCCGTTGGTCGACCGAGAAGTTAGGATGAACTTACAGGGATCGCTTTCCGTATTCTCCTCTATACCCAAACAGCTTACCTAAAGTGAGATTTACCCCAGTCAGTTTTAAGTAAATAATTTGCTTTAATTAAGTATATTAGTGCCTTTATTTTTTTTAATCAAAAATTTCTTGACCTTACATTTTTCTTTGCAAGTACATTCTCTTTTTCCTCAATTGACTTATTCTTACATAGTATACATCTAAAAACTAAAAGTTCACTAAACTAAAAAACCTGGTGGCTACATCTTCAAAATACAAGCTCCCATAAACAACATTGGAGATTTTGTCCATGTTGCATGACATGACAATCAAATATGTTTGACTTTAATATAAATAAATATTTTTTTTCCTTCTATTTTGTAAGTGTACATTTTTAAGATGTAAAGCTTGCTACTCACTGAAGTTACTTGCAACTAATGTTTCACAGGCTACAGATACTCCACCAGAGGGAGCTGCACACCCTTTAACTGATAAGCTTTATACATCCTATATTCTATATTTCACTGGCCTTCACTTATAATGTAGTAGTGCACATCCTTGCACCTCGTAATTGTCTGTTACCTTGATGCTGTTCTTGTAGAGGAAGCCTGGCAAGGAGAAACCTTTCTTGTCGAGGGGCTCGCTAAATATGACCACCTGCTCAAAGAGGAAGACTCTTCTCTCCTTCATCCGGCCAATAACACTGCCCTCCGGGTCCAACACCATGAATGTGTCCTGTAGTAAAAGGCGACCCTGAGCCACGATCTTCCCCTGGAGAGGGAGATGAACAAGAATGAAAAAAGGGAAGATCAGCTATAGGAAGAAAGAGAGACAGTTAAATTGAATAATGTGAGTGTAGCATTGCTTTCATTTATAATTGGATGCGATTTCTTACATCAAATCCCTGGAGCCGGCCGACATTCATCATATCATTACACCTTTTGGGCAATATGCACATGACCTCGACTGCTTTCTGTAAGTCACAAAAGAGCAAAAGGTTGATCGGATTGCATGCAGAACATGTATGGCTTGATTTAAAGTGATTAAGAAGTGCCATTTCATTATCTTACCTCCAACTCCATAGACTCCAGCCCAGCCTTTTTAGAGTGTTTCAGGAAATCCTAAAACAGAAAAAAGTCAAAATAAAAACTCAACAATGTACACAGTAGACAATGACATACTGTATTATATGAATGCCAGTTAAGATAAAAACAGAAACTAAATATAGGGGAGCATGAGAAGTAGCTACAGCTGTGGCGCCCTCTGCTGTATTGTAACAGACCAACCTTGAGCAGCAGCTGGTACTTCATGATCCTCTGGACTGGCTTGATGAGCAGGTCTGTGATCTGCAGCCTGTGTCCCAGTCGCTGCTTCAGGTCCTACAAAGTCAGAGAGTGATTGAGAGGCTGATAGCTAGATGCAGGTTTGCAGGAATGTCCAAGGGTAAAATCCAAAAAATAACAGGCTTATACCTCGAAGTAGGTGTTGATGTACTCTGAGACGATGTGCTCTGATTTGGGCTTGTTTTGACAGTACACTACATACATGTTTAGTCTCCGTTCCTGGATATAAAAAGCACATACAGTTACAACATGATCAAATGTATAGACCCCAATCACAATGTTTGTTTAAATTAACTTCCGGGTAGTATACTCCAGCGCCCTGCACATACAAGTCAACAGCACTGAGCAAACAAGAATGATGAACAGCTGGATATACTCTCATCTCTTTCATCTAAAATTCATGTTTGATGCTTTCATATGTCAACACTTTCACTAATGTCAGGTTGGAGACCTAATTGACCTGTTGAATGTTACAGCTGAAAATAACAGAAATAAACAAGTTTGTCGATTTCACATATCTCTGCAATTCAAATCAGCTGCCATTTGTCTATCTGGAAGTGATTTTTGTATTATAATCATGGTGATTCAGTCTATACAATCATGTACAAATAAAGCAAAAGTTGGGAATTCACTGTGGACGAACCTGTTTGAGAAAGAGTGGTCCCAGTCTGTCGGGGTCCTCCAAACATTTCTCCAACTCCCCAAGACAGAAACTAAACAAGACAGGAGAGGGAAGTAAGCTACTGTGCTAGTGAGTCTGAACAGGGAAAGCTCTGTATTCTCCTTATGAGTGTGTCACATACTCTTTGTGCCAGTCGTAGATCTGGTGGATGTTGCCAAACACGATTTTGTCTTTTCCCTTCATATCATCAGGGACACCCTCCTCCTTCATCCGGCTCATGTAGCCCTTATAATGGAGGCACACAAACACAGTAACACATATTTACAACAGCAAGTCTGTAAAGGGCAGCAAACTAATTCTAATACTTTCGGTGCCATTTTAAAATGCCAGTCAGAATAATAATACTGCTAGAAAACCATCAAACCTTCATATATTTTCAGACAGTAAGTGATGTACAGCTAATTAAGCAGCTGGTAAAGCATCGACTCACCTCCACGACCAGGCCGAGGTCTCTGACATAATCTCTCTCTGTCTCCACCAACTCCAGCAGAATGTAACTACAGCAAAGAAAAAACAAACCTCAAAATTCAAGAAATAAGAAAACACCTCCGTGTATGTTTGGGATATAGATGAAGACAATGACCGTACTGTCTTTTCTTGAGGATGCTGGTCCTGCGCTCGTCCATCTCTTCGATGGGGGAGGAGGAGGAGAGGAGGGAGTTGTCAGAGGGGTTGAAGGAGGGAGAGCTACTGTCTCCCTGTTCTACTGACAGCGAGCTGGGTCTGTCCTCTAAAGCCTGCACCACGGAAAAACAGAAAAATAGCCATGGCAAAACAACTTCATGTACGAAGGTAAACATCAAGCTTAGTGTGTTCTTGTTTTCCTCCATTATCCTACCATCTTGCTTTTGACCAACTCCTCGATGGCGCTCACCAACTCAGCAGCACTGGGCGTCTCTGAACTGGATGGACGGACCGACAGACGAGAAGAGGTCTGGGTAAAAATAGAGATATGAGTGAAGGGAGGGGGAAAAAAAGAGCATTAGAACCTGATAGAACATCTAATCTAACAACTACAGTATTCCTGCTTACTCTAAATCTGCCCATTGGCTGTTTTCAATACTACTTTATGATTGATACAAACTTTACTCGTTAATAATTTAGAGGAAAATTCTTCACCCATTTAACTCACCTTCATGTACTTGTACATGTACTTGTACAATGGGTTGGAATAGTCCATAAATGGATAGCAAAAGAAATAGCTTAATGCTATAGCTTTATGTTAAAAGGACATTCATTTCAAGATCAGCTTTTGTTATCTTAATTTCGTATTCGTTTGATTATAAGACTATGTTTTATTTTAGTTATTTGAGTGAGCAAGATGACTCAGTGAAAATGTTTGTTAAATGTTAAATGCTGTCTGAAGAGAGAAGATCCCAAAAGATGTTTCCACAAGTGAAACCCTAATGTTCGGGGTTTGTATCTGAAGGTTCAAACAAAGTGAAAAGGATAAAATATGATTTTTTTTTTTTTAAAGAAACTTAAATGAAAAGGTAAAAACATGAGGCTGAAATTTGAGTGAACAAATTTAAGATATGGCGAAAAAGTGAAATGTCAGAAAATGGTGATGGGGAGAAGGTGGGGAAAAAAGTGATGTAGAATGTTTCGGTTGCCTTCTCAGGTGGTGTAAACAGCCAGAAATAAAGAAAGGATGCTAACAGAGCGAGAATGAAAGAGGTGTATGTATGTATGTATGTATGTATGTATGTATGTATGTATGTGTGTATGTGTGTGTGTGTGTGTGTGTGTGTGTGTGTATATGTGTGTGTGTGTGTGTGTGTGTGTGTGTGTATATGTGTGTGTGTGTGTGTGTGTGTGTATGTATGTATGTATGTGTGTGTATGTGTGTATGTATGTATGTATGTATGTATGTATGTATGTATGTATAGTTCAGGAGACTCTCACCCTTGCTGTGCTGTGCTTCAAGACTTTCCTCAATTAGGTTTTCTGGGTGAGGCTGTGTGCCCTTCTGGCCTCGCCAGCGTTTAGAGATGCCAATTACTTGCATGGGTAATGAGGTTAACGCACAGAGGGTAAAAAGGGAGATGAGGACGAGCGGGCAGGGCGGGTGAGGGAGGGGGTAGTGAGGGGTTGGAGGATGATGGGAACACGGGGGCTTTTGAATTTACATTTTGTCATATTTTGATTATTATCCAGGGGAGCTACCTGCTCAAACTTCCCTATTTGTATTTATATTTAGAGCTACTTTCTTTTAAGCCACCAACCTATGAGGGATAAACATGCAGAAAAAAAGCTGCAGTCCTGTGTTACCGTAACAGCCGCAAAGCATTACAAAATTCAAAATGATCTCTGAATTTATAGATAGTTGACGCAAATTAGGCATTATAGCCTTCTGATCTGTACTAAAACTGACAGAAAAAACCTCCACATTGCCATCCATTTAGAGTCAAGAGCTACATGCATCTTCTCTTTATCTACATTTTCCCGTAATGCCCTCGCTCATCTGCCAGGCGACTCTACAGTGGTGTGTTGGAGAAACAGGGCAGAAAGTACAAGTCAAAATGAGTGAAACTAAAAAAAGATGGAAGGACAAAATTCTATGCTAAAGAAAGTCAGGAATGTTTAAGAGTTCAGAAAAATACAAAAGTTAGGAAGAGTGACTTTAGGGGGCAGAGAAAGGTGAATTTTAAAAAGAAGAAAGTCTAAAAAAGCCACTAGCGTCATTTCCTTTCAATCTAGAAACTGTTGTAAAAACCAAAGAGAAATGCTTTAGCAAGTAGCATTTAAAGCTGCAGAGCAAGGAAAAAAGAGAGAATTAAAGAATTGACTAAGGGAAGGGGCGGGGGACGAGTGGGGCATTTCAGATGGAGAGGTATGGAAACTGAGACAAAGCAAAGACAGGACATAAATCAAGGTAATGCTACAGCGTGGCAAACGATACAACCAGGAAACAAAACAAAAGAGAAACAGAAATTAGTGTCAGAGGAGCCTCCACTTTAGTCCAGGAAGAGACTTGGAATGCCTGAAACTTTTCATTGCTATGATGCAACATGCCAAGATAAAATGTTATGCATAACAGAAACAAAGGAGTCACTTAAAACTGTGTCTGGACATGCCCTTTTTTGGGGAAAAGTGGGAGACTGAAATGAGCGGAAAAGATGTAACCTTCAAGAACTAAAAATCAGAACAGCAATGAGAAAAAAGAGAACCTGTATAAGAAGTTTCATTTGTCTTTAAGATAGTCATAGATGGTGCTTAAATTAGCTTAAGTTGTTAGCCTGTTCCTATCACTCAAAAAACATACATGCTGTATGGTCTAAAGGAAATGAACCCTTACACTATACCTACTTCAATCTTAATACCAAATGTGATTTAGCCACTAATTTGATTACAGTTCCTACTCATTAGGGATAAAGGCTGTAAAGGCTGTTGGACTTTTCTTGTACAAAGCACTACTCTTCAGCTGCTTATATTGCCACAGTAACACCAAAAAGAGAAGATGTACTAACATAGAGCTTCTTAAGGTGATGGAACAAAAATGCCTGATAGCATCTAGGCTCATATCACTATATATAGATTCTTCTAGGCCTAATTCCAAAAGGAAAGAAATAACGTCTGACTTCCTTTCTGACCTAAAATTTTCTCTGTGAAGCAACTTTGTAGCACCAGAAAATGTTCAAAGTTAAGGGTCCCATGGCATGAAAATCTCACTTTGAGTTTTTTTTTAACATTAATATGAGTTCCCCAAGCCTGTCTATGGTCCCCCAGTGGCTAGAAATGGTGATGGGTGTAACCCAAGCCCTGGGTATCCTGTTCTGCCTTTGAGAAAATTAAAGCTCAGATGGGCCGATCTGGAATCTTCCCTTTATGAGGCCATAAGGAGGAAGGTTACCTCCCCTTTCTCTGCTTTGCCCGCCCAGAGAATTTGGCCCACGCATGAGAGAGAGGCATCATGGCTTGCAAAGGAGCAACACATGGCAGCTGGTCAAGGCCACGCCCCCACCCTCCACCTTGCCCCCCCTCTCTCTTCCCCAATAGCATTTAAAGCTACAGACACAGAAATGGCACATCCTAAGGAAAGCTCATTGTGGGACTGGCACTAGTGGCTGTAATTCTGCACCAAGGCTGAATTTCGATAAAGATACTTAAGATACAGTATTAGGGGACCACTAAGGCCGATATAAAAGAGACTTCAGATACAGTATTAGGGGACCACTAAGGCCGATATAAAAGAGACTTCAGATACAGTATTAGGGGACCACTGAGGCCTATATAAAAGAGACTTCAGATACAGTATTAGGGGACCACTGAGGCCTATATAAAAGCATCCAAAAAGCAGCATGTCATGGGACCTTTAATGATGAATACGGTTTGTGTTTTTTTCTCTGCTTCTCCTGTTCATCATCTTTCCCCGTCTGTCACTCTCTTCTGTCCCCTCTGTACCGTCCCCCCTCCCCTCACCTTGTCATCCTGGGAGTCTGGCTGCAGCAGACTGTGCTGCTGGATGGCCATAGGCGGAGGCAGAGGTACTGAGTCAGCGCCCTCCTCGCCCTCCTCCTCTCCGCAGCTCTGCATGCCCGAAGAACTCGACTTGGACAACGTGCCGCTCGACAAGCCCTCGTTACGAACCCTCTGCGGCACACACGGATGGCACAGCAGAGATTACATCACATGACTTTACACATCCGCTAAATGGAGAGAGGGCAAACATTGCAAGTGTGTAGTATTGTGTATCCACCCACCTCCTCCACAGTCTCGTCCTGAGGCGTAGCGGCACTGTCGTCCAAGTCTTTCTGGGACCCCATCGTCATCTCCCCGCTCTTCCGCACGTCGCGGCTCTTCTTGTGCTTGTGGGCCAGCTTCTTCACGTGGCCGTCTGCCTTGCCACTGCTTAGCCGACGCACTGGGCTGGTGAGCCACTTCCGCAGCGTGTTACCTTAAAAAGATATATAAAATATACTACGATTATTAAAAGCCACACCGTAGAATAACAGGAAGAGGTTAAGCTTTTATTTAAATGATCTACATAGCACTGTTGTATTCCTCGAGATTGTTCTCAAGACCACTTTTTAAAGGTCTCGTCTCGAAATCGACCGCATTTTGTCTCGGTCGTAGATAAAGAAGACCACAACTGATTGTTTTATCAAGGCATTTCTCATAATACACTTTTGGCAATAAAAGAGGTGAATGAAGAATACATTTGTTTTCTGTGTTTTTTTGTTTTGTTTTTTTTGTTGTTTTTTTTTAAATGGGAATGTGGATCTTTTAGATTTTTAGATTGTTTTTCATATACAATAAAGAGTACAGTTACACTGCGGTTTTACTTTAATATAGATCTAGTGGGAGTAACTTGTGTGAAAAAAAGTATTCATGTAAAGTTGTACACCATTCTGATGTTACTTGCTATTTCTGAGTTGACGTGGTTGTGAGAATTCATATGGGATTTCAGAGAGCAGACACAATAGATAGTACGGCACAGGTGACCATACCGGGTCGTTTAGGCCCTGGTGAGGTGTGGGAGCCGATGCCGTGACCAGGCTGCAGCGTGGCCGACAACCCTGGCATGATGGAGTCATTGCTGCACACTGACAGAGTGTCTGTGAAAGACAGAGTGATGTTATGGTTTTAAAATTTGCTTTATGGTGCAGACTTACACAAAGTATCTAAATAGGCTCTTGTTTTAGCCCCGATCTGTTAAATTCCTTAAATACAGCACACGTATCTTTTCCTCACACACACACACACACACACACACACACACAGTAAAATAACTCTGTACCTTTGTGGTTGTAAATGCCCTCCATCTCCATGGAGGACCTGGAGTGGGCGATGCAGAGCATGGAACAGGGCACCAGGCCCTCCAGGGCAGGGGAGCGGTCCGTGGTCCTGACCAGGCACCAGTCTGGCTTGTCGTGGCAGCGCTCCAGAACCTCCACCGTCTGGCCACGCCGCACTGTCAGCTCGTTGCTGTTGCTGGCCATGAAGTCGTGTATCACCACGGTCAGCTCACAGCCCCCGGAGAGCTGAAGGAAGAAAGGATAATCACAATGATCGTGTTAGGATGGTTCTTCTAACTGACACATCATTCCTGTGTGTGTGTGTCTGTGTGTGTGTGTGTGTGTGTGTGGACTCACCTTGTCGCTGTCCAGTGTGTTCTGTGAAGTGCGGGATGCCAGAGAGATGGTGTCTGGTTGGCTGCTGCCTTCACCCTGACTGTCCAGGTCCTCTCCATCCCTAATAGACACACACACGATCAATCAAAGGTGTGAGTGTCAATTAACTTGAGTGTTTGTGATTGATTGGATACAAACTCATCTGTTTCTCATGTGCATTACTCTCTGTTCCCTCTGAACATCTTAAATCCAAGTGTCACAGTAGGTGTCACATTACCTTCCCCTTCCTTTGTGGTGCTTGGCTGTGGTTGTTTTGGGAATATGAATGGGCTCCTTGAGTGCTCCTCTCAGGTGAATGGTGCGCTCCTGAATCACCTCCCTGATGTGCTTGATCCAGTCCTGCTTGTTCTCAATGCTTGACGCCTGTTATTGGTCAACAATGGAACGAGTTTAAGAAGTCAAAAAGTTAGAGATGTCAGGAAATGAACTTCCTCTGGAATTCTTACTCTGTGCGTTTCACACAAGTCTGAATTTACCTCTTGCATTTTTCAGATAAATTTGATCCCACACGAGCCCTCCCCAGCCGCGGACCCCTATAACAGTGGATCCCAACCAGCTGTACCCCCCATAGCCCTGTCGGATGAACTCAAGAACCGCTTCGATATCATCCGACATGTTCATTCAAACTGATTTTAAACTGGGTGTTATTTAGAGTAATCAAAGATTACAAAGATTTTCATTTAAATAAATGTCTGTTAAGTCAGTATCTATCGCCGCATGAGGTCACACAATGTTGATTGAGGCTATGGCCCACTGATGAAAGCCATCACATTTGCAGTGTTACGAAGTGGGTGTCTGTGGCGACATTCCCAGGAAAAACCACAAACGGCAAAATTAGTAATATTAAAGTGGACATTGTTACAATAATGTTTTTATACATTGGAACTATCAGTGTTCAGCTCAGTTTGTTAAAGTTTGCATTTGGGGTACAAGTACGGCTTGTTGGGAATTTATGCTACAATCTTTTTAGCCCCCCCTCCCCAGCTATGGCATTGGGTTAAAGTGGGATTCTGCTATGAAACGTTGTTCTGCCCATCCAGTGATGGGCGAGAATAAGAGGTGCTAAGAGTTGGTGCTTCAGACTTGTGAGAAGTGGTTGAGGGCTGTGTTGTGGGATAGTTTGTACTCACCATCGCTCCGTGTTTGGATCCCTGACTTAGCTTTGAATTTAAAATATAAAATAGAGAATTTCACTGGTTTGTTTTTAGAAGATATACATGACATTCTTTATGCTGACAAAATGGGGTGACATGATAGAAACGCACAACACTGATAATTTGCCTTAACTGTGTACTGTAGGCCAATTAAATGTGTAGCAATGTAGTAAAGGATGGCGTGTGTGCATGTGTGTGTGTGTGTGTAGTTAGTAGAGACACACTTCATTTACAATGCACATACCACATGACTGCTTCTCAGCGGTCAGTTTGGTAGTCAACATGTAATATAGAGTTGTAACGCTCAGAATGAAATGTGTTAGGATTTTTGGCTTCATGCTGTTCCAACGGCTGACACTGATTTGATCCCATCTGTGACAACAGGAAACCACACAGACGATGTTTGAAAATGGGGGCTTGAAATCTTCACTCAGAGAACTAAAGAAATTGACGCCATATCTTACTTCCACAATGGCGTTCAAAACATTAAAAAGGCTTCTTTTTATCTGGTAAAGAAAGATGGCTACTCGTAACTTTCATGAAATGGCACAGAGCCAGGATGGGCGATTGTGGGCGTTCAGGGGTTGAATCTGTGTCAGCAGCGTTGGTGGAAGCATGTCAGCCCACAGAGAGAATTAGAGATATAAACATCCACAGAAAACACAGCCCCAGATATACAGATGTGCCTGTGTTCACTAACAGATGGAACAAAGCAGAATCTAACCAGAGGACAGAGCCTGGCAGAGAGCGACCGACAGAAGACACAAATCAAGGAGACGGAGGAGTTTGTGACTACAGAAAGCTTCTCGGCCAGCTTGAATCTGCTCATCCAATCAAACGAGACAGCAGAAAATACAGGAAAGATGAAATATAAGAAGGTAGGAGGGGGTTGAATATGAAGAGAGGAGAGAAAGAACTGGGTTAAACCGATATAAAGATTTTCCGACGCATTTTTTCCCAATCAGATATACATCTGTCAGAGATATCCAACACACTAATATGGAAGTGTGTTTGATTACATATTTATTATATAAACCTGTAATTTACTCATTTTTTTTGTAATTTTCAATGTTATTATCTTGGGTTTCAAGACTTTTAGTCCAAGTGATTTCAGGGTTCTGCCTTTGAAAACCCATATCGGTCGAACCCTAAAGGAGATTTCCAAAGGAATAAAAGAGAGGAAGTGTGTTTTACCTTGAGCACAATCTTGTTGTCAGATGTCGGGGTGCGCCCCAACCATAGAGCAAACTTGCAGGGGTCTCCTTCCACATGCTCCGTCACCCCCAACTCGGACGTCTGGGAACAGAGCAGGAGAATATGACAAACTGTCCTCAGAAGATTATCAACGGTCCAACGGCTATTTGAAATATTCTCGCTGCAGATAAAAGTGTGATTTCTTGACACCGTTTTTGAGTCAATAGTGTCAATCAGATGTACGTGTATTTTGTACTGACAGGTACTGCAGTTGACGATATGAGGCACTGAGAAACCTAAAAAATGCTAATCATTAAAAGGAAGTTTTTCCTCGCCACTGTTTTAAGATTTATTTTATTTTAAAGTATATTTGGAATTGTTGGGTCTTTGTAAATTATAGAGTGTGGTCTAGATCTACTCACTAGAGTGTCTTGAGAAAAGTCTTGTTAGGATTTGATACTATAAATAAAATTGAATTGTATTCAATTATTCATGTCACCTACCAATAAAAAAACACTCAAAGGCCTGAATGGCTCTTTTAAATACATTGATTACATGAATACATTCATTTCTTTTTAAGCAAACATCAGTCATTAGGTACATTTCACCATCATCTACTTACAAAGAGTTTGCTCTTGTAGATGTATTTGCTCCTGCCGTTTGAGTCCTTGACCTCCTTGCTGAAGACGAGAGACATCTCAAACAGGAAGAGGTGGCGCTCTCGACCCTTACGGATCAGAGTCTTTGGGTCCCAGACCTGGAACGACTCCTGGAGAATGAGCTCGCCCTGGGATTCGATGTTTTCATCGAAACCTGGGAGAAGGAGGGGATATTAGCATGACAAATCAAACATGTTGCCTGATTGATAAAGAGCTATAATTTGACAGAAGTCATAACTAACGAGCAGTGCGTGTTAATCACCTTCCAGCATAGAGAGGTGCATGGCATCGTTGGCTTTCTTAGGAACACTGAGCATCACCTCCAGGCCGTCTTTGATCTCTCCTTTACCTTCTTCGCAGCAAGTCAGCAGCTCCTAGACAGACAGACACATAGAAGCCATGACAACAAGGAACTATGGACCTATGGTGACGGCCACCACAGCAGTGAGATTTGGTATGGTGGGTTACCTTCAGCAGGAGCTGATACTTGGTGATTCTCTGCACGGGCTTGATCAGATAGGAAGAGATGGAGTTGGCCAGTCGGTGCCTCTGTTGAATTTCCTGCATAGAGAAGAAAAGGAATGTGATCACACATAGCTGCTGACGGGAGCCATCCAATTTCATTTTAACGACCATAGGCGATACTCACATCAAAGTAGTTCCCAGCATGCTCTAGGATGAGCTGGGTGGAGTCGGGTTTGTTCTTACAGTAGTTCACATACATCTGGAACTTATCAGCCTATATGAAGAGAGAAAGACGTGACAATGGTTGTGATCATAACCTACAGCAATCACTCATACTTAAAAGCTACTACCTGTGAACTTAATATGTAAAATATACATTAGGGATCTAAAGTATCTAAATGTAAAAAAAAATAAAAAACACTTCTATTGAATGGCAGGTTTAAGCAAACGCAGCAAATGTTGGTGAACAAATGATACATACCCATGTGACAAAGCAATGCCCAACATCCTCTGGTAGCTGCTCATATTTCTCCAACTCTTTGAGAAAGATGCTGAAAAAAAAAAAAAAAAGGAGTGAGGGATTTAAATGTGACAAACAGCAAAAAACATGAGCTTAAATTAAATGAAAAGTGATATTTCAAAATGAAAAATAAAGTAAAGTAGACGAGAGCAGGCGGCAGCAGCAGGGGGGCGGGGACAAAAATCCGCTGTCAAGTCGGACAGTTTCCAGCCGATTCCAGCAGCCTTCAGGCTAAACAGGAAGTGACACAAACACTGTGGTCCGATTCCGATTTAATAAAATGTTATCAGACCCATATATCAGCTCCTACACAGTCTCCAGTTGTTTTTATTATGACAGAGTAGCTGTTAACATGCTCTACATGCGATCTGTTGCCGATTTTAATTAACAACAGACTGTAGATGATCCGTAATCTGAACAGATTTAGTCTCTCTGACTTCTAAACGTCACTATCAGCCACACAACATGTGTTCTGTACAGAATGAGCCTTTAAATCAGACAAATAGTTAAAATCCCTCCAAATCAAAATCAATGAAAAGTTTATATAAAACGTCATCATGTTGAGTCGATTCTGAACCAATCAGCTGTTAGATCAGCTGAGAGGCCGGCGTTTCCCAGCATGCTCTGGGTCCGCCTGGGTCTTGCAGTTGGTGGAGAGCAACTGCGGCGCCTGGCTCTAAAAACTGCGGCCGCCTTGGTCTCGTGAGGTTATCGTTGCCCACGTGTGCATGACGTCAGAGCAAGTCGGGATCAAGTCGGACACAAATCTAACCGGAGTGCATTGGGCGGAGATCGCCGGTGATCGATTCTGCGAAGATCTGGCTCATCTCGAACGAGGCTAACTTCTCAGTCCCTCCCCCACTTTCTGCTAAAGCCCAAACTGTCTCCTAAGCCCCTTGTGGGGGGACACAAAAGAGAATGAATGTGTGTGCATGAGCAGTAATTGACACACAGTTAGACACCCCCCGCCCCTGTCCCTGATTGGAGGATCTGACCAGGGAGCGGTGGATTTTTGCAAATCACACTACAGGCTGTAGGTGGTGCCAGAGGAGCTGGATTTTTTTAAATGACCTGCTTCATGTAGTTCTACTGGAACATAGGGTCAGTTTCAGCAAATATGACAGAAAGTTAGTTTTATAAGTCTTACCTACTGCATCTTTACCTGTGTTTAAAGTCTTACTTTCAATATTTATTTAAAACTTGATTTGACTTTAATCCGGATCTGAATTGCAGCAGGGTGCTTGGACCCTGCTTTACTTGCTTGCAGGTCTAGTTTGAAATTTGGAATTTCTCAGAAATTTAAAGTCCACAAAGCCGTTTCTTACTTATGGTGGAATTCAAAGAGGTCTTGCATGTTTCCAAAGATGATGTGCTCCTTGTTGATGATTCCTGGAGGAATCTCCTCAACCCCACTGGTCATCTCCCACAGGTAGGTCTGCATGGAGGGAACAAGATAAGAGGAAAAATACACTTTCCAACAGGGTTCTGATGAATTTCCACATTTTGTGTGAAAAGTTGTTGCACCACTCTGGCATGAAACAGGTCAACAGTGGTGGGTTGTGAAGCTGAACTTACATCCATGCACTCCCGCAGATCTCGCACGTAGGCTTTTTCTGTCTGAATCAGCTCTGCCATGATGAACCTAGACACACACACACACACACACACACACACACACACACACACACACACAATTAGCAATTGTCTACTGTCCTCATCCACAAAATGATAAATCACAATGCCAATAGCTCTCTTTCAGCCCGTCTACTTCATCCATTTACATTAATGAATAATGAAAGAGTTTCGGGCCATAAAACTTACATGGTCATAAACCAGCCAGGAATGACTGGAATCATGCTCATGATTTGTGCTGCTCGTAGAAAAAGACGCAGTCTCCTTTTTACTGTGTACTACATGTAGATTTATTTGTTCTCTTGTGGAGCTGGATGGTTGTGTCTGCACTTCTTGTGCTGGCACAGCAAAGAGGAGGCTCATGTGTGGAGGAGGAGGCGGAGGAGGAGGTTTTAATCACACAGATCCATTATGTGCGCACATTTACATGGAACTCAATCGCTTACTCAGAGCAAGTAGGGAGGGGTTCAGTGCTGTTGACAAGGACGCTGACGAGTACAACAATTGAACCTCTGACCTTCCTATGACAGACCATGTAAGTAAGCACTAGGCTGCTCTGCTGCCTTTTTTGGGCACTGAACCAATCATTAAAATACATGTCCTTTGAAACAATAAAACATATTTCCAACAGGAGGAAAAATGCAGTTGAAATGCTAGCAAACTAGCAATTCTATAACGGTTTTTTTCTGTTCTGACAAAGCTGTTCTGAACAATTCTTCTTTTTCAGATGAACTATGACATGAACAGGACGTTGTGACATACTCCTTTCTGCGTGCAGACTTGCGTTTCTCCTCGTTGAGCTCGTGAGCAGCATCCCGCAGCTTGACCTCTGACCCTGGAGCCGTGGCTGGGATGATGTCCAACTGGAGATCCTTACTCTGACACAGACAGAGACAACATATGAAGTGAGTTGAAGAGACAGGGAGAATGTGAATTAGCTGATTTTCTACACCTGTTATCTACCAAAACGCATGACCACTTACGGCCTTGTTAGAGTCCGAGGAGATGCCCAGGGCTTTCTCCAGGCTGCAGCGGTACTTGTCCATGCGCAGGGAGAAGTCTCTGTAGCGTTTGTCCACAGCTGTCACCCATTTCTTGATCTCTCCAGCATGACTGTGGCCTTTCTCGCAGAAGCCGTCAGCCAGCTGGATCAGCAGCTTCACACGCTCCTTAGTTTGCTGCAGGAGAGGAGGGGAAGAAAGTGTCATATACTATGCTTGTGTGTGTGTGTGTGTGTGTGTGTGTGTGTGTGTGTGTGTAACCTTGGCTGTGATGTGGAAGTCCTCATGTTCCTTCAGCAGTTCCTGTGTGTGGTGGATACTTGAGCCGGTGGAGGTGTGTGTGGACAGGTAAAACTCCCCTGTGTCGTGAATCCACTCCAGAGCCTGAAAACACACAAAAATACATGTATTGTCAACTGCAAGCAGTGTATGTGTGGGAGTGTGTAAAAAAAAATATATATATAAAAATAATATATATATATATGTTTTTTTTTTTGAGCTGATCTTAATGGTTAGTTTGTGTGTGTAAGTGTTTGATGTACCTGTTTGGCACTGCGTTCAAACACCACATACTGCTGACACTGGTCCAGCCGTCGTTTCCTCATGGTCCAGAAGTGGAGAACACGATTCTCTCTCTGTAGCAGCTCATTGAGGATGTCTTTACACAACAGAAAACACTCAAGATTTAGGCATTCAGCACCTAAATACCCAACCAAACTCAAAAGATTTCATTAGAACTGCATACTGGCAACATAACAAGAGCAGATTGTTAGATTTGGTTTGTTGACCTTCTGACATGTTAGCCAGAGTGGAACTATAACTGAGTCTGCAATTTTTAAACATGTTGATCATTTATTGTATGTTGCTATGGCATATTGCCGCTACAGAGGACACATTCTGCTTAAATAAACCTTATATGCACTGGTTTAGAATTATCATTTCGACCAATATCAGTCAGAAGCTAGTTGTTTCAACCATAACCCTAACCATTACTATCCATTTCACTATCTATTTCAACCAATTATGCATAAGGTAACTATTTCAACATTTATCCATTACTTTTAGCTAACTATTTCAACCGTTTATCCATTACTTTTAGCTAACTATTTCAACCGTTTATCCATTACTTTTAGCTATTTTCTTTCAACCACTTAACCATAACTGTTTTCTGATACTTACTTTTAACCTGCTGTTCTGGTGCTTTGACGTGGCTCAGCATCCCGGGCATGTTGACGCTGTTCCTGTGCATGTACTTGAGAAAGACGTCTGCGTTTCTTCTGGCAAGAGTGCATGCCTGCATGATAGAAATACACACACACACACACACACACACACACACACATATCAGAGATGTAACTTGATAATATGCTTAGGGTCAGGTTAGATTGTGTTGTATGTTACCTTGAGGAAGGCCTCCTTCTGCTCCAGATGTTTACTGATCATGGGGCTGACGTGGTCCGTTTCACAGTTGGGTCCGAGTTTGTCGGCTCCTCCGCACCAGTCCTCCTCTCTCTTATACTCCTGCTCCAGGCTCTCCAACACACTGCAGACCTGTGGGGACAAACACACTTAGTCTGTTGTTTGGGGATAACACACAATTTTTTTTTTTTTTTTTTGGAATTTTTGGGACAAGGAAATGGTCAAGTTGAATGCTGAGCCCTCTGTGGCGTCTTCCTACCTGTTCAGAGGTCTTGTAAAAGGCCACTGAAGCATTGACCAGCTTAAGTCTGTCCTCCATTTTCAGCATGAGCTGCTGCCAGTGGGAGGCCACGCTCTCGGCACAGTCTCTGATCAGGTCCATGTCATAGTGGTTTGCCTGGAGCAGAGCCTCGGCCTTCTGCTGAACCTGCAGGGCACTCTGGTGGGTTTTCTACAGAGAGGGAAAAGGTGGAGAAAACCAAAATAAAATCTAGCTTCAGACTTTGGAAAGAAAAAACGGTGGGAGAAACAGACGGGATAAACAGACAGCGTCTCACCTCAATGGCGTGTTGAAACTGTTCGTGTTCCCTCTGCAGTTGTTCAGCTTCCTGTAGGGAGCTGGCTGTTATAAGACCAGCGTTCAGCATCGACTCGCCATTACGTATCCAACCCAGAACCTGAAAAAAAAATAGAGGAAAGCTGTGTTCAAATGTCACCAATCCAACACTATTTTTAATACTTGCAGATATCCTGGCCTGCAGACAGTTTTAAGGCTATGTGTCCTACCTGTTTGACTTCAGCCTGCAGGTGTCTCAGCTGGACGCACTGCTCCAGGTGTCTCCGGTGCTGCTCGGCTGCCAAGTCCAGTTCTTGCTGCTTCTCGTGGAGAAACTCCAGCAGGTCCTGAACCCGCGTGGCCATGTCGACGTCTCGGTCACACAGCAGCTCAACGCCTGGAGGCAAGACACACATTAGACTTTGGATGGATACAGTACACCTCTACCTAAAGTAGCTGCAGTTCTGTTAAAGTTCTGCCCACCGTTAACTTCAAATACTTTTATCCCTTCACGTCTTAGTTACTACTTACATTTGTAGTAGTCTTGTAAAGCAAATTTACCTCGATTCTAATAAGTGCTCGATGAATAATATTATCAGTATGTTTCAATACACATGACATGATGTAACCATTCTTTGTGCTGTTTTAGAGAGCACCTATTAGCATGTGAGATCACAGGTGAGTTATTATGGTTAGTGAGTGGGTGCCTCTCACCACAAACGCTGACTGAATTTGACCCGCGACACCTACACAGTATCAATATTACACTAATGTAGCCAACACAGAAATCTGTGCAGCAACAGTGAACATGAGCAGTACCTAGGGTTGGGTATCGTTTTTTTTTGTTTCCAATACCGGTGCTAAAGCGACATTTTTGTCGGTGCCAATACTTAAAAAAGTAAAAAGGCACAAAACGACAGTTGGTGACAGTAAAGAACGGCCTGTTTATTGTTAAGGCAATATGGTCAAATATACATATACGTAAGGCCAACGTTACCTGCTGCCAAGTGTAATGTTAACTAGCGTCACATGCAGTGATGTTTCTGTTGCCTGTAACGTCCTATTCAGAGCACCAGAGGGCAGCACAGGCATTTGAGTGGCACTGAAATGAGGCACTAAAATCTGCATTGCCATTTGGTCCGTTAGATACCGGTCGTCTAGGAACTGGTGCCATATTGGCACTGGATTTCAGTACCCAACCCTAGCTGTATCCCACTTTAACACTCAGCTGAATGGTGACTGATGTGGTGACCAGGTTGACAGTCAAACATGTCTTCACTTCTACTTCACAGCTTTTGAGATCTAATAGCTTATAAGAGCAGCATCACAGGAGGACAGATACAGAACAGGAGAGCATTTGCAGATTTCACAATAATGTTTTAAGACCTTTTAGTGCCTGGAAAAAATTCTAAAGAAAATGTAAAAGCGAAAAGAAAAGAGAAAGCCAGCGATGCTTTCTTTTTCTTTTCTTTTTTCCTTAAGGAAAGTTGATCAAAGAGGACAAAGCAAACTGCAGTATAAAGGAAATGAACACAAGGAAGGTGATTGTTAATACTGTTAACAGACTACACAGTTTTTGGTTCTATCAGAGACCAATGGATGCCTGGATGGCATGGTGCAGTAGAGTCTGGGCGCTGGACTCACCAGAGGCCTGGACTTCGTTGACGTACTGCAGCAGCTCCTGGCCCTGGTGGATGACATCGAAGGTGAGGTTGTTCATGGTCAGGGCCTTGTCAGCGTGGTGCTGCAGCCTCTGCTCGGCCAGCGTCAGGTCCTCCGTGTCAAAATCATTCATCTGACCCGTCAACTCCTCGTTCCACGACTCCAGGTCAGAGATGATCTGAGGAAGGACAATAACATTCCACGTCTCAGAGGCCACATAAAACCATGAGCATGTATTTACAACGCTGAAAGGTCATTGGATCGTTTTTTTTTCTTTCTTTTTTTTTTCTTTTTCCAAATGACAGATTTTACGCTTGCTCAGGGAAAATAACAAGTGTCTTTTTTCCAAACTCTTCAATGGTTTGCGTAACATGTCTTTCTTTCACCAACGGTCACTTAAACACAGACACATACTGAACACACAGCAAAAACCTCACACACTCCCCCCTCCTCCCAAGCAGACTCACGTCGATGGCGTCCCTCTCAAAGATGCGCAGTTGCAGGAAGAGCTCCAGTTTGATCTTCCTCTCCTGGAAGAGCTCCTCCATCTGAGCCTGTGCCTCGTCCAGCTGCTGCAGGACGCTCTCGATGTGGTTGATGGAGCTGTTGTGGGGCGCCTTGTTGCTGGAGATGGCCGAGTCCCTGCAACAGTAACACACAATTAAGCAAGAAGCGGTGAGAAGCAACGCTGTGCACCTTAAAAAAAACAAAAAAAAAACGGCTATAAAGACACAGTTGGGCATTACGCCAAGCAAACTTAGCTGCTCTACAAACTGCTGTATAGCACAGCCTACAGCGGGTTATTGAACTGTAATACAGCAACACAGTAGACGTCAAGAAAGGAGCTGATGTTCATTTAATTTTGGATAGTTATGCCTGAAGAAAGCGAACACAACTATAAAATTTAATTTTCAAGACTGGACTTTTGTAGACTGACTTTTTTATGTTATGATTTCCCCTAAATCCTTTTTCCTTCTAAAGTCCTACACAATGTTATGTTAATAAAGGTATGTTAAATGAGAAACTAACACCAATGAATAAACAAAGGCAGTAGTGAACTGAGTATTTAAGGAACCTATACAATTTAGTTGAGTAAAATGAATTAATTAATCGAAGAAAAAAAGACTGAGGGTACATTTGTAGCCTGAAATATTCTTTAATACATACTGGCTATATACACATACTGTACCAACATATTCACATAGACACTCGCATACAGAGTGCTTAGGGTGCACACAATGTGGAGCGCAGATTATGTGTGAAAGTTAAACGGGTCATACAGATCCTGATTCATCAATCTGACAGATGCACACATGCATGATGCACCAACACACAGACACCAGTGAGTTACATATGAGCAGGCAAAGACAGTGGAGGTCAGACAGATTCTGATCAGCTTTGGGTTGATTATTCAGCGTGACACTCAAATGCACATTCATGAACGAATGTGTGCAGCACATACAGCACAGTGACAGACACACAGCACAGTGACACACACACAGCACAGTGACAGACACACAGCACAGTGACAGACAGACACACACACAGACAGACACACACACACACACACACACACACACACACAGTGTGTAGAGTTACAGTTGCCTCCCGGGGAGACTGCCACACAATTAAACTGGCGCTTATAAAAGCAGACTTATGTAAGAATTCACTGTGGAGCCAATACACCGGAGAGAGAGGAATGGAGAGAAAGAGAAGAAAGAAAAAAGGGGGGTGGATGAAGAGGGACTGGAACATCCTCTGTATGAAAAAGAGTTTGGAGAATGAGGGTCAACTGCATCCACCTCTCTAACACATCCTCCCATCCTCTCAGCTTTCTTTGTTTTAGTTTTCTTGCATCTCATTACTGTCTTTTTAAAATGACACAATGACTATTCATTGTTTACATATTCACTAGAGAGGTTCTGATACTTGTACCGGCATCGGAGCACCGTTCTGCCACTGGCAGCTACTGTTTTTAGAGCAGTGAAGAAAAATGAATTTCCAGTTCGGTCTGCTAGCAGAGAGTGTAACGTTCAGGTAACATTAGTCAGAGCTAGTGTTGGCAAAATGTCAGAAATATGGCAATATTTTACACGGGAAAATCCCACCAGGAAAACGGCGACGTGTAAAGTATGCAAGGCTTTAGTTTCGAGCGGTGGCACTAATGTTGCTAATTTCAGTTGCTGTTGCACTACTGTTTTATACCATTACTGTACTATTTAAAATGTTAAGTGTCTTTGATATTACTAAATTGTGGCTCCACTCTGACCGTTTTTAAAAGGAATTATTTTTTCCTAGATGTATTTATTTATGGTCTTTTTCAATTATGACTGACTGGCAAACTAGATGATAAAAGAAAGTTCTATGGTATCTATTCTCTGTTTGTATTTGTTCATGTTTAACCATCCAAGGGTTTACCCTGAGCCAGGCTATACAACGTTCAGTCAAGTTCAGGTATCGGAAAAGTAAAAATGTTATCAGAACATCTCCAATATCCCCACTTTTCACACATTTCAAATCCAAATCTGCCCATGTCTAAATGACCCTGCCAAAGCTCCATTGAGAGAAAGACTAAAAGAAGACCATTGTGTAAGTAGGCCTAAAAATGTGTTTGCATTGTTTTTGTTACACTTTTTATTGTCACTGATTGGCGCAGGGTTTACTGCATCATTGGCTGGACATTGCATGTGCATTATTATCTTGTTTTCTTCCACTGCTGAGTTCCCTGTCCAAGTATTTTTTAAGTGGTTTGAAGGCTGTGATGGAGTCAGTTTATTGGTTTTACTCTCTAGTTACCTGATTTATTAGAAGTGAAATTTAGGCTGGTTTCAGCTCACTGTCAGACAGAGAGTACCCTTTTTAGTTTTGTTTCGTTTTTAGTGTCATTGTTTGGATTTAGTTACACTTCTAGTTTTAGAATACAGAAGGTTACTGGACAGAGAATAATGCCTCCATAGTTGACACGCATGTGTCCACTGTTAAAACAAGAAAACACGTATACAGTATCACATAGCGGAAGAATTACCTTAAGAGCTCCATTAGAAGTGTAAACTAAGTAGACGTGGCTCTGAATTATTTCCTAAAAAAATTCTCCTGTACAACACTCTTTGTTTGCTTTTTACAGAACATCCAACTCAGGGTTTCTGAAGGTTTCAACAAGTCAAATTTAAGATATTTTTAAGACCTTTATGAATGAAATGTAAGACCTATATCACAACATAAAAGTTCAACAAAATGCAGAGTCACAAAAGTACTTGCAAAGTAAATAAAATGATTACAATTGAATAAAAGCGAGTAATAATGATCTGTACATATACAGCAAATTATAGTTGGATGAGCGAAAGAAAGAACTACAACATCACAGAATAAAAAAATGTACTTTCAGTGAGCATTAGAGGTAGCGTTACATAGACGTAGGGAAATTTAAGACCTGTATAAAATGATTTAAGACCTAGAACACAATACTCCAGTGAATTTAAGACTTTTTGAGACCCCGCGGAAACCCTGTAACTGTATCATTTGTCATTAATGCTAAGCACTGGTTTCATTTGGATTCAGGTGTGTGTACCTGAGCTGCTGGATGAGATCCTCTCCCTCCTTGATGACGTTGACGGTGACCTGCAGCGTGGTCTGCTGCTGCTGGCCGAAGCGTTTGATCAGATCCTGGACGGCCTCCACCGACTCGGCGTAAACGTCGTCCAGCAGCTCCTTCTGGAGCTCCTCCAGCCACGTCCACAGCTACAGGAGGACATTCATGAGCACCGTGTGTATTTTAAGTGTTCTTATACTATCCTATGAGCTTTTTTGGTAACTGTCATATCAAATATTTAGGTAGACCCAAAATTAAAACACATTGGTTTGATGGACTTGCATTGAAACTCACACTGGTCTGCACCTCTTTTAATTCTCACTCTGGTCACAGAATACACACACACACACACACACACACACACACAGTGATCCCACCCCAAAATGCCAACCATTAGTAACGCTAATTTAACGTCACATTTGCCATTACGAAAGCTGTAATGACAGTCGCAGAGGACAGTTCAGTGACTGCCATCGATCCTGAATCCCTCAGCTATATTTTATGGTCGAGCCTAATAGTGCGTACAATTTGTACTCGGGAAATCAGAATTTCTTAGTTCAAAGTAAGAATCACGCCCCCCCTGACTTCGGATTTCCGAATTGGGAAGTCGGACAACCTCACAGTACCCCGAGCTCAAAATCCAACATGGATGCCCCGTGCATCAACAGTTGTGAAAGCTGTAGTAACATACAGTTTATCAGCACTTCTGTCTTATTTGTGTCTCACTGAATCAGTCGTACACACAGTCCTGTCCAACTTCTATCTGTGGACATGTTGTTAGGCTGCTTGTATGCACTAAAAACAGCCTAATGCGCTATTACCAACTGGTATCGCTAACAATGGCTAACCTGGCTAGAGAAACTACCACTGTGGATTCCGCCCTGTTAAATGTAAAGCAGTCAACTCAGGTGTGACGTCATTCCCAGCTCCGGCTTCCAAAGTAAATGGAACGCACTATAACCTTGATAGTCACCTTAGCCGATCCTAATACCTTGTCACCAAATTATCCTTGTTTATGAGGTGAGGACTGAGAAATGTCCATCTCTATGTGACTAACTGTATAAAAGCAAAAACAACGCACACATATTCAATTCCATCTGGTAATTATTTCCCTCTTGCTCAGAGAGCACTGTGAAAGCTCTCATCCACACTAACACACAGCCCACCACCCACTTCAGCATTACGTCATCCTCCCCTGCCTACCTCTTTGACGTGCGTGTGGAAGGCGACAGACATGTCCAGCAGGACTTTGCGCTGCTCCACGCGGCGAACAAAGTCTTGGATTCTGTCTTCGAGCTGGTGGGCGGCCTGGTAGATCTCCTCTGGGTCACACTCTCCCGTCTGGGCCAGCTGCTCGGCCGCCTCCAGCAGCTTGTCTGCATTGGTGTACGTATTCTACACCGAGGTCGGGGGATGGAGAGAGAGACAGAGATGGATTAACCCTGGAAGACGGTATAATGCAAGTAAAACATATTCGGAACACAAGCAGAGAGAGAAAGAGAAGAGGCAGGGAGAAAATGAAAAACAGGAAATGCAGGCGACGTGTACACTGATAGATTCAGTGATAGTAGAGCTGCACAGAGATAAATAGTGAGAGGAAATGGAGACATAAGAGGGGGTGAAAGTAAAATAAAGAGGAAGAGAAAGATGCTACAGAAACAAATGGCTGCATTAAGGTAGGGTATCAGAAGGTTGATATTATTTATTATTTAGCTGATCAGAGCTGCTATTCTGGGCACTTCTACACAATCTTTGTCAGTTTTTAGCAGTGGTGGAGGGAGATCCTTGTGTCAAAGCAGCAGTACTGCAGTACAACAATACTCCATTACAAGTAAGATTTCTGCATTGAAAATGTCACACAACAGTATGCAAGTATTTTCAGCAAAATGCACTTAAAGTATCAAAGTGTCATTCAGAAATAAAAAAATTAAAAAAAAAACTATCAAATTAAAATGAATAAATAAAATGGGGAAAACACAAAATATGAGTGGTGGCTGACACTATGTGCTATTTTAACATGAGGAAATGCAACTATATATTGGCATAGACTTTGTGGAAAGTGAGAGTTACAGAAACAGATCCGAAGCTACCTGTGCCACTTCCTCGAAGTCTTCGTGCCGTTTCTGTAGAGCTCGGGCTCGGTGGAGGGACTTTCCCACGCCTGTGTGTTTGCTGAGGAAGGCCTCGCCGTGGTTTTCTATCCAGTCCAGCACCTGTGCAGAGAGGCCACATGTCCATAAAGTGGCAGACTTTAGACTGGCACTAGAAATAGGCAACCACAGGGGGGCGCTCTAAGGTGGTAGATAAGCCACAAGTGTTGATGATAATTAAAAGAGTGTGTAAGAGAAGATGAATGACAGAAATAATGATTAGCATTTTACAAGGCATTGCACTGAGCCTTTCTGTTTCGCACTCCTCTCCCTGCACGCTGTCCTTCATAGCGTTAAGGGATGAACAGCATCTGCTTGAACATATGACCCAATTCAGTTGCCATAGCAACAGTTGCCATGTCAACGCTCTCAGGAATGCCCATGATTTTTGGACAGTGTGCAACTGCATCATCATTTTGGACCATTCGATTATGGCATTCTCATTAGGCTCGTTTTCAAGCCTTTACTCTACAGAGGATACATTTCAGACATTTATCCAAAGCTCTTTTCCACTGAAACGCATGATGAGTGAAGACGCAAGGTTCCAGCAACTTGCTCAAGGACATTTTGATAGGAAACATGGTTGCTGCTGGGATCAAACCCTCTATTAAGAGCAGAATTCTTCTAACCAGTAGGCTACCCAGCAATTTTCAAATTACTGTCTAACCTCTCTCATAAGACTGGCAATTAAGTTTGGTCTTGGAATTACCACGTGTGCAATGCATATAAACAAAAACATATATACAGCATGTATGCGTGTGTCTGTGTGTACCTGTTGGACGTCCTGTTGAAAGACACAGAGCTGCAGACGTTGGTGCAGCCGCACTTTGCGGTGTTGCCAGATGTTTTCCAGCTGTCTCTGGTGATGCAGCACCTCATGGATGATGTCCAGGACATGGTGCACTGCCTTGGAGTAGTTTGCCGATGCTGTCAGTGAATCAGCGCTGCTTGGGGTCAAAGGTCGCTGCAGCTTGTCCAACAGGGCTTTGCCATCTTGGCTCACCTGAGGAAGAGTTCGAAAATAAGTTGTCACGTCATGTTGAACTCACCACTACTACACGAATGCACAGGAGTGAAAAGCACTAGCACTGAAAAGTATAGTGGCATGAATACGTTTTGTATTTGACTTCAAAATACCAACAGCCAGCAAACTGTGTGGATAATTGCCTGGGAAAGCGCACACTTTTGATGTAACATTTTGTAACTTAAAAAAGGGAAATGATAAAAGAAAGAGCCACAAAGGAGGAATTAGTGAGAAACACAATAAAAAGTTTACAGTTGCAAATAAACAGCTGCAGTTCCTTTTATACTGTATATTCCCAGCGTAAAAGTAGTCATCTATTTTAAATTAAATTTGAAGTACAGAGTAGTACTGTGTAGACGTAGCTTTAATTTTGACTTCATCCTAGTGTGCAAAATGTAATTCTTCCCCAAACAATACGAGAGCTCCATTTTCCAGAGTTTGAGAGAGAAACTTAATTTTAGTATAGTATAAATTTCACTAACAGAGAAAAGCTACCCCAGTTACTGTATGTGAGTTATGTTCTAATAAAAAAATTGACCTAATTGTCACTAAAAACTAGGATAAAACAAGGATATTGCTGCAAATTAAACAGTCCGTGCTTTAGTGTGATGTAAAATGTTATTTTCTACTCTTAATTGTTTTGCACACTGTATATGTAGAGGTGAAGTGTGGTATTACCTCAGAGTAAGCAGCAGTGATGTGTTCATACAGGCCTTGGTGGTGGTGGATGGCGTCTTCAAGGTCTTGCAGCTCCGAGGGCAAATCCACCTCGCCGCACGCCTTGCACCACGAGTCCACGTTACTCATGTACTGCAGGGGAAGAAACGCACGCTTACATTTACACACACTGCCCCTCAGATGTAAAGCGTTCCACATGAGACACGGTTTGATCTTCCAAGGAGTCACATGCATGTCAGACATTATTATTTATAATTATTACTGAGCTTAAAGATGCTGAAATGTCCTGGTTTATGGTTATGAGCTCTCAAAGTTTTTTCAGAAACATTATACATGGCTGAATGTGCTGTTTATTGGCCTGTGGTGCTTTCCAAGAACTTGCAGTACACCCCTGTGGGAGGGGAGGAAAACAAAACAATCAGCAAGGCTGGCCTCAAAGAAATATCACAAGTTGAAGTGATCTCATTATTGCCTTTTAAACATCTCTCCCATTATAAATCGGAATAAGAGACATGAGTAGAACAAAGATGTGAAATGAGCTTCTCGGTATGTGTGGAGGAGAAAAGGTTGGGTTGAAACCTCTGAGAGAAAAAAAAAAAAGAAGAAGCCGTTTCTATTTTAGCTCACAAACATGAAAGGCTGATCTGATGACAGCAATATTCCAGGTCGGAAAAGTCGCACCACCCATTTTCCCTAGTTGGGATTCTGCTTGTGTGCTTTTTCAGGCCATAAATCATTCCATAGTGGCCCGACTAACGAGCATGCATGTGTGTATGTAAATATATGTTAATGCAACGCATATGTTATAGATTTAATGAGGTCAAATGGGAATTTTACAACCCATACAGTGTGTGCATGTGTCTGTGTGCATCCATTAAGATCAACACCTCAGCTGGTTCCAAAGGTACATCAATGTGAGTTTTACAGACTTCAGTTCCCACTGTACTGGACTTGAAGGAATAGTTTTTCCAAGAATCAAACAAACAACAAATACTGTGATTAATTAATGAGCTTTAGACATGCTGGGAAGGTTTGCTAAAGGGCTGGAAATTCTAGATGATTTTCTATATTCTTGTGAATTCAGTAGAGCTAAAACAATTATTCGATCAGCTGATCGCCAGAACATTAATCGGCAACATTTTTGATTATCGATTCATCAATTTAAGTCATTTTTAAAAAGAGAAATGTCCAAAATGTACTGGTTGTAGTCTCTCAAATGTGAAAAGACTCCCTGTGCTTATTTGTCTCATATGATAAAGACATTACTATCTTTCAGTTTAGAACGATTATTCACACAAAACAGCCCTACACCTGTGTTATCACTTTTGTGTCTGACTCACCTGGTCACATTTCTGGTGGAAGCTGGCTGACATCTCCAACAGCGTGCTGCGTTCATCCAGCGCCGCAGCGAAGGCCTTCCACTCCTGCTCCAGCTGGCCTGAGATCTGCTTGATCTGCTGGGAGGCGTAGTGACCCGACTCCAGCAGTCGGTTGCCCACTGACATGATGCGGTTGATATTCACGTACACGTTCTGCACGGCGGGACAGGGAGAGAGAGGGAAAGAGACCATTGAACAGAGGGTAAGCACCCCACATTGGGTGAAAATGAAATGAAAAAATTTGAGCAACTAGATTGATTACTCCTCTCAATGGTTTCATAACTGTTACGTAAGGCTGACTGTGGATAAAGAACAGGATTACTTAATACCTGGTTGTGCTGCTGCTAACACGCAGAAAATGTTCCAGTGCACACAAGCTGCTCCAAACAAACACTCAAACACAGCACTAGAGGTTAACGCTAAGTGCAATAACTATATGATTATAGAGTGCAGGGCACGGACCCGATAGTCCAAGTGGGTGGAAAAGCATTACCTCCTGTGGGGAATCAGTGTGTGCGTGCGTGCGTGTGCGTGTGTGTGTGTGTGTGTGTGTGTATCTTACCATGCAGTTCATAGCAAAGTGGTTGTGCTGGGTTTGCAGCTCTATGGCGTGGGGGTGGTTGTTGCCAATCTCTGTGTAGCCTGCCAGGAACAAACCCTTGTTGTGCATGATCCAGTCAAACATCTGAAGCACAGGGAATGACAGAACAGACACACAGAAAAAATAAAAGTTAGCCAAATGAAAACACACATATATATATATACACACACACACCCACAAGGTACAGTTTGACCGTTAACATTCACAGATCATTGCAAGAGCAGGTAAAACCAAACAGCTGGCACTTAGCCATGGGGGTAGATTGACTGATTGTGTTTGGGTACTGCTGCAGTGGATAGTTGTCATCGTTCCAGGCCAGACTACTGAGAAATGGACTGCCTCTATTAAGAGTATCCTCTCAGGCTCTCCTAGAGAACAAACTCCTGGCCTACGGTGTCCTAGCAACAAGCTCCTACGACTGCAGTGTATCCAAGACTGCAGCTCTCTCTCTGTTGCTGCAACCTGCTATTTTATTCTACTCACTCAAACATGAATCTCTAAATTTCTCTCCCTGTCTCTTTCCATTTTGTGCTGCAGCTGTCATCACGAGCCATCTGGGGGGCAGCCCGAGTAGGTGGCTATGCACCTGCATAAGCACTCCTCCATCTTCCCGTCTCTCTTCCTGGGATGTGGTGGAGGGTAAAGCTATTCAGTTTTTACCTCCCAGTTTATTTGTGGAAGAAAGTTTAAGCCACAGTTTTAAGGGCAAAAATGAAAAAAAAGGACATCAGTTATGAGCTCTGCATACACATTATAAATCAATCCCTCTATTGGCTACTATCTGCCTTACACTGATCACCGACAATGGTTATAGATTACCATCAACCATGCTGAATGATAGCCCCCGACTCCCAGCATCTACCGACCTTCTCTGCGTCCTGTTCGAACAGGCGGAGCTGGAAGCACTGATCCAGCTGGAGCTTGCGGACGTGCCAGGCCTGGTGGAGGTGCTGTCGGGTGGAGTGCAGTTTGTCCAGCAGCTGGGTGATCCGTGGCACCAGGCCCTGTGTGTCGGCGTTACACATCCCACCGCTGCTACTGCTGCTGCTGCCGCCACTGCCGCCACTGCTGCCATTACGGTTGGAGAAGGACTCGCTGCTCTGGATTCTCTGGAGCAACCTAGAGATGGGTTTCATGTTGTGTTTTAATGTCGAGGCTAGCATTATTCATGTTTGTGATTTGTCACAATTTCTTTACTGAACAAAGCTTTGCATTTGTGTGAAATATGTCATATGAGAAATGTTTGAGTGGATTAGCACGAATAGAAATCCCATTGACAGAAGTAATATACAATAAACAACCATCCCATTTATACTGTTACATTTGCAAGGATAGGATTCTTGTGAACTCTTACTAAAACGCAAATGTTTAGATTCAACTAGAGAGGAAGTGTATTAGGTGTTTCATTGTTGTTCAGAACAACTACACTTGAAGGTGGGGATGAAAAGCTGGCCTTCACAGAGAGGGAGACACCATATCGTTTAAAAATTGAGACAACGACCAGGCACATAGGAAAACATTTGGAAGAAGTTGATTACAGTTTGCGGCCTTTGCCCTACTGCTCAGTCAAAAATCAAGCAAAAAAAGAAAAGAAAACAACAACATAAGTATTTCTGTGTGCTTACCTCTGTCCCTCGGTGTCCAGCTCCTCTATCGGGGCTTTTATGACTTTCTTCTTCAGCGTGGCGTGCTCTTCTATCATCCGTCTGGCCCCTTCCAGATCTTGGGGAAAGTCTTTTCTTGACACAGTTTCTTGCATCTCCTCTAGTCGAGCCAGCATCTGGGTGGCGTGCCCAGAGAACTCCTCAAACGCCACACGCACCTGAATAAAAACACAGCGAAACATCTGAGTGAGGGGCTGTAAGTTTACGAATATAACAGAATATGACTCCAACCACCAACTACTCACACCTGAACTATTATCCCCTTCTACCACTATAGCTGCAGACACAATCTAAGTCATGCACTTGGCTTGTTGCTCTCTGCTTATTAAGTACACTTCTTCATTTGAATGCCAATGGGGATTTTAGGGATTTCAAGATAGATATTCGGATCAGCCAGACGGGCTTGAGTGACATGATGGGTGGGCCAATCTCACCTCTATCCACTCTTCATGGTTGTACTCCAGGCTGCCATCAAAGTCAGCCGTCAGTTGGGAGGGGTCCACCACCTTTGTCAGGCCCTCTAGTGACACCATGGTAGTCTAGGGAGCAAAGGTGGAGGAAAAATAGTTTAGGGGAGAGAGCGAGAGCGAGATTGAAAGGGGTTTAGGCGGATTTAGGTTCATTTCAGGCAATTGAGTGCAAAATGCTTCTAATCTCTCCTCTCCTCCCACTGCATTTCTTTGCTGCCTTCTTGCCTTGTTGACGATTTTGTTATTTAGAGAAGACATGACCAACCTCTAGTTCCCCAAACCTAGCAGCACAGGTTTAGTTCAAGACAGCAGAGTTGCAGGGATGTGATTTTTAGAAAAAGCCATGTAATTAATAACTTAATATATCAATGGCATGATGACTTAAGCACATTTTATCCTCTTCGTCCTGCCAATCCAGCCCACTGCAGCTCAATGATGACCATAGAACATTTTAAAAAGGAGCCACCAAAAAACTATTTTTACAGCATCCACTGTTCTATCACAGACCAAAAAACCCCTGCACACAAACACACACCACCAATCAGCTACGAGCATGTACATTACTGAGTGTTACTGTAACAAGTGTGTGTGTGTGTGTGTGTGTGTGTGTGTGTGTGTGTGTGTCGAGGGTTTTCTCCTGGCTTTTGTAAAATGAAAACCAGAGGTAGGACATGTTTCTCTCCTTCCTTCCTGTTGAATTGAGACAGGAAAAAAAGAAGCAGCAGGCCGAAGCGCAGAGTGCCGACTGCAACCTTAATTTTGATTGTTGATGAATTGCTCCATGGTTCTGTGGGAGAAAAACGGTACCCAACACCCCTGACCGATTCTCCCTTTCACCATTCGACAGAGTACAAATCAATTATCTTGAATAACAATAGCAAACATAGCGATATCAGTGTTTTCCCCTGGCAAGAGCCACTATGCTTTTTTTTACCCAAGGACAACAGTGTGTTTCTGCATTGTTTGGCCTACACAAAGCAATCTAGCTATCGTTCTGTCTCCATCCATCTCTGGCCATGTGTGTGGGGGTGTTGTGCGGAGGTGGCCTCGCAGAAACACAGAGGCGCTGAAACCAAACGGGGAGACATTTCCTTACTGGATTTTTGAAACTGATATTGTAATATGCAATTGTTGCACAGGGAGGATTTGAATTTTACTTCACTCTAAAGTGAAGGACAACCACAGGGCGATCAAAGATAAACTGTGTCAAGACGTATTAAGTGTTTCCTTCTAAGCTTAGAAGTCACAAAAGACAACATGTCGTTTTTAGCTGGACGCAGCACACCAGTTTACTCAGGCATGGACAATTTTGCACACATTTACTGAAACTGTTCCGTATGTAATTTACTTAAATGAAAAAAACTTCCATCTGCATACTTCAGAAATCTTTATAAATGTGCAGTATGAGGTCCGGTAGTGACACACAAATACAGAACACATACACATGTAGGGTATCCAATCAATGCTTGTGTGGCATGGCAGCTCGTGGATAACTAACCTGCCCCGTGGCATCGGTCTATAATTCCTCTCACATAATCAATATGGTGTCATCCGACTACAGCGGACCTGTGTGTGTGCGTGTGTGTGTACATGTGAACAATCTGAGGTATTTCCACACCAGTGCATCCACTAGCTGTAGTCAGAGGCTCAATGGAAACGTATCAGAAACACACTGTGCACAGGGGTCCAAGAACACTCTGTACAAAACAGTAATATAGGGGGGGACTATGTTACTGTATATGGGTTTGTATCAACACATGTCTCATTATGAAGAAGAAGCTGATCATTATCATAGTGAGCAAGCTTTTTTTTTAACAACAGATCAAAAAGGAGGGCGGGAAATTGTTATCTGGTCCTCATTAGAGGGCATTTTCTAAGCAGGCTTCAAATCTGGCGAAGGCATCTTCACAACTTCAAAAGCAGAGAACCCGCAACGATTCGTCCATGCAGTGGGATGTTCAGTGTTGTGCTGGTATTTGTAAGAGCACACTGGTGCGCAGCTTGGTGCCGGTTCAACTATGAAATGGTCAGAGCATAAAAATAAGCCTGTTCTTGTGAATATATCATTAAATTAACTGTGAAAATGTGTTCTAACGCTTGACTGACAGCATCACAAACACTCGTCCTTGTGATGTGCTGTGTGCTGATTACGTACAATGAGCAGCTCAGCTGGCTACAGAGGTCGTTATGACAACTCAGCTGACAGCATATTAAGGGAAAACATTTTCCACTTTTACAACTTATTACCTCAAAATGGCACATATAGTTGTGATAAGTTGATCATAAGTTGATCCTCACCTGAGCAGCATATAATTACATAATAAAATAATAATCATTGTCATGGGTAGCAAGTGACATGTAGCTGTGACTATATAGCCTCACATCTTAACTGCAGTCGTTACATCTCCTCTGGTTTCTACTTTGATGACACAATTTGTCATCTATAAGTTTACATCTATTGCTGTCATGTAAGGCAATACAGTATATGACTAAACATTTTGACAATCCTGAACCTATCGTATTGTTATTCTTTTGTGTTGATTTTATCAATTTAACAGGTGTAAAAAAAACAACAACATGCTTGCGGCTTCAGAGGCAGTTAATTAAGTGAGCCACAAGCGAGCAGAGATGACATTAAAATAAACTGTTATTGTTGAGAATTATAGGTTTTCCCCATCCTACCTCAAATTCGAACTTGGAGCTGCCGAAGTTGGTCCTCTGCTTCTGCCAGAAATTGTCTGGTTTGATGATGAGGGCGACGTGGATGCAGGATGGGAACGACTCCTGCAGGATCTTCAGCAGAGGCTTGATGCTGTCCCACTTGGAGCCGCGCATATCAACGATGACTGTGAAGCCATGTTTACACACCTCCTCACTGGGATGGATGGAGGTCGGCGGGAGTGGGAGGAATTATAGAGAAGAGGAGGGAGGGAGGGAGGGAGGGAGGGAGGGAGGGAGAGGCAGAGAGAGATTGGAGAGAGTATAATCCAGAGAGAGAGGAGACAGATGACAGGCGTGGGAAAGGATGAGAGAGGGATGGAGAGAAAAGAGAAAGACGAGAAGAGGGAGATAGAGATTGAAAAAGGAAAGGGGAGAAAAGAAATGAGAATCAAAACAAACAGTGAGATGACGCACTTTCTATACTGTGAGAAAAGCCTACGCAGCAAACACACACCCACGCACATCCACGCACACCCATGCCCACACAGAAACCTGCGCAAGAGAGTCACAAATGTGTGCAGAAATACAAAAAATACTAAATCGGCACATTTGTGCAACCTCATTTTCCTGTGGTGCTCTGTTCTGGCCATCATTATTATGACATAACCCTACACAGACACACACACAGACACACACACACAGACACACACACGGACGAACTACATCTACTCACCTGAAACCAAAATCTGTTAATTATGTAAGATCTTACCAAAAATAACTGTTTGTCTTCATGATTTGAGAAGCAAACATTTCGAAGACTGTTTGGCATCATGCGTCTCATTACTACTACTTGTTCATTTAGCAAATCTGGACTGCTTCTTTTCCTTTTGGTCATTTTAGGCATTTAGAAAACACCTTCAGTTTTTCAGACTTCCCTTACAAATATAATTTTCATATCCCTCTATTACTGTAAATGCATCTATCCTTTTTCAAACCTCTTCCCTCTCCCTCTGTAACAGCCTGTCAGTAGATAGCCAGTGTGCAGATGTTGCCTTTCCGAAAATAGAACACCACTGGTCACCAAATAAACCACACAGTTGAGAGAGATTACAAAAATATGCAAAACATGACATGATGGTGTGGTTGTGAATGCCTAAAGGACACAAAACAGTCCAAAAAAAGAGATCATTTACAGTGAATGTACTCGCATTTTAAACCACTCAGAGATAATGTGGTGGAGATGAGAGTAGACGGAGAGAAGATGGACAGATGGAGGGAGGAGAGGAGCGGCAGACTGAAGAGAAAGAGAAGTAAACCGAGAGCTGGAGAGGAGAGATGTTTTACCTGTGAGGTGAGGAGCTACTCGTCCACAGTAACTACTGCTGCTGCACTGCCTCAGCTACTGCGACACTTTGTTTTGCTTTCTCACACACACACACACACACCTCCTCACACATGCGCTCTCCATCTCTGTCAGTTTTAATCCCCCCTCCCTCTCCACTGCTCTCTCTCTGATGATCCCTCCTTCCTTTCCATCATTTGTTTTCTGTTATACATCCCTCTCTTAGCTCAGGCTTTCTCTCTCAGCATCTCACTGTGTCTCTAGAATTGATCTTTGGCAGCGAAGAAGCTGCGGCAAGCTAACTGGTGCTGAATTATTTCTCTCTCCATTCCTCCCTCACAGGCTCATCTCAGCTCTCTCGTGCGTTTGCTTACAGAGCCTCATCCACTTGCTCCGGGTGTTCGCTTTGTACTGAGGCATTGCTTCTCTTTCTGACAACAATGACAACAGAGACACACACACAAAGATACTGTACTTGCATGCACACCACAGAACAAATGTAATGAATGTGTAACCTGGGGATGCCGGCGAGGTAGGCGATCAGTCTCCTCAGGTCGTCCGTTCGTATTCTATCGTGGTTGCTGCGTGATGGAAATGTTAACACCGGACCACCGCGTCTGTCTCTGCCACCTGAGGCGACGCACACACACACACACAGAATGTGTCAGATTAGAGAAAGAACATAATAGAAGACAGAAAATATACTATATGTGTAATTGTCCTTGTTGCTTCACATCCAAAACTGCTGGTAAAATTTCACAATTTACTTTAAAAGAAAACGTGTTTGGACTTTGACATACGGACTGTGTTTTAGTGGAAAGCAAAACCCCTGATTCTGTGCCTATGATGAGCCATTGTAGAGCTAATATAGTTCAAATAAACTGAGTGTTATATCATTGTCACTAAATCAGCAAAAATCTGACTGGAGTAAAATAGGCATCATAGTAACAAGATAAATCGACAAATATGGGATGGGCTCGACAAATATGGGATGCTGAGCGTGCTAAATTAAAGAGACAGGATTTCTTCTATCCAACTTCACAGTTAAGAACTTTCAGGAGCTGCATTTTGACCTCTTCCTATTTTTTTCCTGTGCTAATATCTAAACACAACATAAACCAGACTAAGAGTCTACAGCCATTCTAGGGGCTATGCGAGGCTGTACATAGGCACATAATGCTAATGCTAGCATGACAACATGTTCACAGGTATAATTTCACTATCTTAGTTTAGCTTGTTAGCGTGCTAACATTTGGTAATTAGAATTAAACGCAAAGTACTGCTGAGGCTGATGATAATGTCATTAATCTTACAAATATTTAGTTATAAACCAAAGTATTGGATTCATTTTGACCTGATGACGGTGCCAGACGAAAAGTTAGAATCTCTCCAAAGTGATTACAATTCATCCTGAGGGGGACGTGAATGTGTGCACTAAATTGCATGGCAATCAATGCAATAGTTGAGATGTTTCACTCAAAACCTCACTGTGGCACTACAGGAACAGTCAGGGGGTCTCCAAAGCCAGCAGGATATTTCATCTGGGGACCATGAATGTCTGCACAAACTTTTGTGCCAACACATCAAGCAGATGCTGAGACATTTCACAGGATAATTGAAAACATTGACCTGCTGGTGGCGCCAGATGGAAGGCCAAAGGATCATCAAAGTCAGTAGGATTCATCCTCTAGAGATCATGAACGTCTGTGCAAAATGGCATGGCGATCCGTGTAATAGTTGTTTAGATACTTACTCTGTAGTGAAGGACAAGCCGTCAGACTGTCATTGCAATTCCTAGAGCTATGCCGCTAGCGTGGCTAAAAATGATAAATACAAGCAAACACATGCAAGCTAAAAGCATGGTTTCTGTATTTTATGCAGTATCCCTTCACAGGGTACAATTTTTGCATATCTGACAATTTGTCTGTTTACAGTATTTCCGCCTTCAACAGCATTCTAGCCTGAATCCAACCTTTTGAATATTATTTTGTCATTTTTAATTGGTAGTTGGGTAACATTTGCTTATACAGCACATAATGATGAGACTGAATCATGCATATCTGGTACTATAATAATAATAATATTATCTTGCTTCTAGTTTCTGACCAGTTGCAGAAGCAGAGCCGCTCCACTCACGTGGGAACTTGTAAACACTGACTGCCCTCTGCCCACGAATGAGTAAGTTCAGTCGGGTTGTTGTGTGCCTGTAGGCTCGACCCGGCTGCTCAGAGGAGAAACTCAAACGATCACGTAGCAAACAGGCAAACATGAGTGAGGGCGATCAATCGAAATTATTAAGAAGCCCGATTCAGGATAATAGGCTTAGCTCTTTTACCTCCTTTTCACCAGCAGTCCCCTCTCTACCTCCCTCCCTCCTTCAATTCAAAGCCAATTACTCCACCAGTGACTACTATGGGATGCGGTAGCTGAGAGTAAGTCATCTCCATGGAAACACCACCCAGTCTCTCCTTCTCTCAATTTCTGTGTGTTTGTCTGACTCATCTTCCTCATCATTGTGTTTCTGCCTTTGACCTTCGCTGCACACACAAGGAGACCAAAGAAGTGTGCGCATGCGCGCGCGCACACACACACACACACACACACACACACACACACACACACACACACACACATATATATTTCACTTTGTTATTCCATTTGATACTGCTGAGATCTATTGCATGAGTGTTTTTCCATTGGCACACACATAGATACATATGATGATAATACACTCACACATGCACAAGCTAAATAATGTTTTTGTGTGTTGTACAAATAATCCTGCTGGATGTTCTTGGCAGTCCAGATTTCCTGCTCGGCCTCCTATGAGTTTTCCCTGGCACGACTCCTGTGTGTGTGTGTGTGTGTGTGTGTGTGTGTGTGTGTGTGTGTGTGTCAGACACGGCTGAGCTTTCCTTGGAGGGGGAAAAGACAGCTGTAGCTTACTATTCTGTAGTCCCGCTGATACTGACTAAACAATGACTGTCTGTGTGTGTGTCAGTGCGTGTATTACGTATAGTCTAAGTGTGAAGAAGGGTCAAGGGTTAAATGTCTGGGTCTCAGTCTGACCACGTGAGTTTTTACAGGCAGAGTGCACAGCTTAATATTATCAGAGAGAGGGCTAGAGAAAAAAAAGCACTGGGAGAATGTGTTCAGTTCATTAGCCTCGTCTACCATGATGAGTTTAGAAGACTTGTGACACACTCTTACCTGACAAAAAGGCAACTTTTTCTTTGAGGATGGGAAGTACCTCCATTGCTCTCATCTCCTCATTTCTTCTGAAACCTGGTTAGAGAGAATAGGAAGGGAGAAAGAAAACAAAGACACATGAGGTTTAAGAAAGAAAAAAAGCATGTCCCTTTTCCCTTGTCCCTTATCAGCCAGGACTTTCTTTTTTCTTTGAGGGCATATTATTTGGGACAGAGCAGATTTTGCCACTTGTAATCTGAAGATCTGCAGCTTTTAAACACAAGGGATTGAATACAATTTTGGGGAGCATGCATCATGGAGGAAAAAGTCAGTAAGTTTCACACAAACACACACTAAGCATAAACTTAAAATAACACTATTAAATGCCGCAGACATTGAGAGGATTGCTACATAGTGAGTATCTGGTGAATGTTCACATCTACCAGGGTTCAATAGTGGAAAACAATGCTAACACGCTGATGTTAAGCAGGTGTAATGTTTACCATGTTAGGCATCTCAGCTTAGTGTTCTAGCATGCTAATATTTGCTAAACAAAGTGCATCTGAGGCTGTTGGGAAGGTCTCTAATTTCACAATCACAAAGGTATTTCAATTGTTGTGACATTTCACACAAATACACAAATGTCGACCTCATTTTGGCATGAGAGGAAAAGTCAGGAGAGCACCAAGTCTTTAGGAGTCATCCCTCGGGGATAATGTCTGTACAAAATGTCATGGCAATCCATCGAATAGTTCTATTTGAGATATTTCCGTCTGGACCAAAGTTGACCGACATTGCCATCCAACTAGTCTCGCATTGAAAGACCTTCCTCCACAGCGCTGCGGAGGAAGGTCTGGCTAGTCCACACAGCATTCCGGGATGGGAGAAAAACATGCTCTGGTTTATTGGCATTTCTTTAAACCACTCAGAATTGTCTTGGGCGGTGCTAAGCGCCACACGGAGGCCACGATGCCGCTGCAAAATAGCCTCTGGAAGGAACTTGTTTTGGTGGAACGTGTGTACGTTCAAAGGTTGTTTTAGACGTGCAACAGAAAACTCAGATTGGACAGATAGTCTAGCTAGCTGTCTGGATTTACCCTGCAGAGATCTGAGGAGCAGTTAACCATAGTCCTCAGAAATCCACTGGAGTTTAGAACACCAACACAAAGAAAGCGGAAGGTAACGGACATCCGGTCGAAAAGAAGGACATACGGCAGAAATTTTCGGCGGCAACAGAGCAGGTCGTGGATATAGACTACCATCCAATTAACATGCCTAAAAAAATATATATATATATATATATATATATATATTTATTACCCCAATTATTACATTCCATGTAACAATTTCTATTTAACAAACCTTAACCATCCTGGGCATTGTCAATTGACTGCATGTTTTCAATGTAGAAATTGAGACATCTCAGCTTTCAAAATTCTCTCAATTTTCTGTACAAACTGCAGTCAGAATATTTTCTAAATGGCACAATTAAAAAGGGCAACAAGCTGCCACCTGACAAAAATGAATATAAATATAGCTACTTTACCCACTTCAACTTTGTCTGCCTTCTCTACTAAGAGACTAAGACTACTAATCTTTGACATTTCCTATAAATAAATGTCTGCCACTACTCATATTCAGTGATGAATCACGCAATAGTGGCTCAACATTTAGTTGCTTCATAAAAGCATCAATATTTTTCTCAACACTGGCTCAATAATAACTGCAGCTCTCAGGCAAAATCCTCTGGGGTGGCACACAAGGACTGATGTGTTTCACATACTGGTTTGTCTGGAAGAACTGCATAGTTTGCAAGAGAATTGATGCAGAACAAAACCCCACAGCAATGATCTGGACTATAAATTGTCACCATATAAACGTCAACCCCCCGCCGTGCTGCTAATACTCTGTCAGAAGTGAATGAATGGCTGTCAGGAGATATTCAATAAGTGAAAATCTGTTCAAACCACTCCTATATATAGACACACAATTCCCTTAAGTGATTAAACTCACATCTTCAATACACAGGTGGACAGAGCGGGGCTCAGATTTTGTCCTTCAGACAGAGCAGAGGTCTGGTTTGTGCAACTGATGACCCAGACAAGTCAATTTTATAAGTGTCTCTTTTCCCTGTCTTTAACATTCTGCGTCCCACTGACTCTCTCTTCTTTTTAATCCTCAACCTGGCTATTAGAGCTAAATTCCTACTAAGTTTTCATTCATAAGTGGCCTTTTTTGTAGCACGTTTAACAGAAACCCTCTGAGTTATATTGTGTCACTAACCAGTAATTGTGTGTGTGTGTGTGCTTAAAACTATTTAGACATCTTCAGAAACAAAGAAAGACAGAAAAAAAAATACATGATGTAATCTAATTTGTCTCTTTCTACATTATACGTCTACAGTACAGTGTCTTATAATGTAGTGGTGAACTGAAGACATACACAGAAATTGTTACCATGTATTACATAATACAATTTAAAAGGGAAGAAGCGGTGATCTCCCCGTTGGCCTTCTATTATTTATCACACACACACACACACACACACACACACACACACACACACCTGCTCTCAGCATGTCTTCATGTTTCTAACTGTATGCAGATTCTTTTCCGCCACCGGAGGAGATAGATGAGGATCAGGACTACAGTTGAAAATTAGCCGGCTGGCTAACACTGGCACATTTACAGAAATGTTGATTAATGTGTGTTGTCCTTTATAAATAAAGAATCAAATCAAGGATGTGTCTACATTTTTACCGTTCTTTCCTTTCTCTCATTATTCTCCCGACATCCCACAGGGTGCCACACAGAACATTACCAAGATCAACTACATTTCCCACTGCGCTCCTGTAGAGTGAGCTTGTAGTCCTTTATAGATGATGCATGAGAGCAGGTTGGTGCAGACAGTAAGCTCTTGCTCTGCCTCCATTTCCGGGAGCCACACATGGACCAGATTCCACGCTCTATGAGCTGAGGAGAGCTGGGAGTCAAATAAGGCTAATAATAATTAGTTTCATTATTGATGAGTGTATTGATTGTTAGTCTTTAAAACTAATATGAAATAGATAAATTAAGCACAAAAAAAACTCGTATGTGATTAAATCTTTGGCAGTTTTGCTTGAAAAATTGTTTAAATTATTACCTGATGATCCAAATTGCTGTCCGGTAATTTGCTGTTGATTGACTTATCAATGTTTTAACTTTGTACTCTACTTTCAAATGATGTGCCAAGAAGGGCCAAAGGTGTTCTGGTTTTCACCTCGAACTAATTCTATAAACTATAAACTAATAAAACAAACCACCTGCTGTAGTGTTTAGTAGAAACAAAGAGATTATGGGCTTCCTGCCGTATGACATCCACCCTGATATAAAGTTTTTATAAAAGCATCCACGGCTGAAAATTACTGTATACGCAAATCAGACAAAATACAAAACTGGGATGGAATAAGCAAGTATGTCTATACAAACTAGCACTGTTAAACTAAACAACAAATTGGGTCTTGGCTTTCTTAGATTCCGAACAGATTTTTATATCTGAATCTAGAGCTGAAGCATTTAGTTGATTAATCAATTAGTCAATCGACAGAAAATGTGAAAGTGTTGGAAGTAACTTGGTTATATTTGTGATGACAAATGGGAGCATTTGCTTCTTTTATTTGTTTTATGTGATAGAAAAGTAAACATCTTTGGGTTATGGATGGTTTGTTGTACTACAACAAATTGAATATGTCCCCCTGGATTTTAGGAAATTGTGATTTTCTTTTGACCATTTTCTGACATTTTATAGACCAAAAGGCTAAATGAGAAAATGAGCAGATTAATCGATGGTCAAAATGATCACAAGTTCTCAGGGACCAAGGTGACATCTTCAAGTTTCTCGTTTTGTCCAACAGTCCAAAAACTAAACTGTTCATTTTACTATCATATAAAACAGAGAAATCCTGACACGTAAAAAGCTGGAGCCTGTGGCCAGGTTGGCTCAGTGGGTAGAGCAGGCGCACATATACTGAGAGGTTTATGCCTCGACGCAGAGGTCCAGGGTTCGAATTCGACCTGTGACGTTTTCCTGCATGTCTTCCCCCCCTCTCTCACCTAGCTGTCCTGTCAAAAATGTAAGGCTGAAAAGCCCCAAAATAAATTCTTTAAATAAAATAAATAAATAAAAAAGCTGGAGCCAGAGAATGTGTGAGCATTGGGCATGATAAAATAACTCAAAAGGTTTATCGATTATAAAATTAGTTGCAGATTATTTTCCTGGCAATCGATGATGTCATGGCAATCAATTAATCTTTACCCTTATTCATATACTCTAATTTATATTACTCTATTATTTCTAACAGTTGGGTATAGCTGTCCTGTGTATTGCACTACTAATTGCACCTTGTTTTGTGTCTTGTTTTTGTACCTTGCACCATTATGTGTAGTGTGAATGTTTGCTTTACTCCCACTGAATGTTGCATCATTTGTTCTCAGAAGAAACACAATGTCAGTCCTCTATGTAGGCCTACTTTACTGCACTGTATACAGATGGATGACAATAAAGTCTCTCTTATCTCATTTTAATCCTTTGCAGCTCTACACGGCCTACAAAACATCACTGGTGTGTTTCAAACTATACTGTATTAACAGCATAAGGTTTATCAGTATAAATTATGAACAGTGGTAATGTCTGAACCATTGTTGTGTGCATAAGGGTGCAAGGCAACATCTGCACACAAATGGATAAGTCAGCATCTTTTCACCAATCGAGTGTTTCCTCTTCTAAAGCAAAGACAATCTTTGATGTTTCCCACAAACTTGTTGTCAGATTGGCTGGCTGCCATCAGGGAGCGGGATAATCAAAGGTCAATAAAAAAAACATGACAAGCTGAAAACCACTGTGTGTGTGTGTGTGTGTGGGGGGGTGTGTGGCGCAGAGAGAGCGTTTAGAGGGAGAGAGAGAGCATATAGTGAGTGCTTTGTAGCTCTGTGTGAATTCACTAATGTACAGTCAAATTTAACGTCACTAGATTAAGGTCTGCCCAGACACACTCCGTCCTTTGTAAACACCCCAAAACACAGACGCGCACTTTTAAGCCACAAAACCTTTCCCTCCTTCCAAGCACCCTCGTTTCCCCCTCTTCTGCAGATCAAAGTTTAAAAGCTCCTTCATCAAATTCTTTGTCAGCTAGTGATCTTCTACAGCTTCCAAAATGTCTTTCAACTTGCTCCAGAAAAGTTGCAGCAGGCAACAGTTAGTGAAGAAACTGGCGGTTTTGCCTCTTTTATGATTTTTTTTTAATATATATATATATATATATATATATATATATATATATATCTCCATGATTTCAACCTGTCTGATTGGAATTATGTCTTATTACCTAATAATTACAGTTCACTAGATCCCTGAAACATTTTCTGCTATTAAATGGAAAAATGTGGTAACAAAAGGTTTAACCACACAGACACATCACTTCCCTGTGCTCTGAGACTGGAGAAAGTGGCGCAGCAGCTAAATATAGAGTGGCCAGGTGACTGACTGACTGACTGACTGACTGACTCACACACACACACACACACACACACACACACACACACGATGACCAAAAAAAGTGGACAAGGAAAAGTGAAACTACGAAAATGTGTGTGTGTGTATGCATGTGTTTGAGAGAGAGAGCGAGAGAGAGCGAGCGAAGGGGACAATAAGAGAGTGAGGAAGGGAAAGTGAGCAAGAGTGAGGAAAAGAAAGGCAGAGGAGGATCGGGTGGAAAATGAAAGGTGGACACACAATTAGGATAACAATTAGGATTAAATTGGTAATGACAGACAACCAGTCAGTCACTGTCAAACACATTCATCTTATCCTCTCTTTCCCTTTATTTATTTATTTATTTATTTTTCAGCCTTTTATGTTCTTTTCTTTGGCTTCTCCATCTTTACTTTCGGCGTTGTTTTAATTTCATTTTAAGCAATATAAAGAAAGTAGTGCTGTCAGTTAAACACGTTATTAACGGCGTTAACGCAAACCCATTTTAATGGCGTAAATTTTTTTAATCGCGATATTAACTTTTTGGCCAAGCAAACTTTGTAGTTTTTTTCATATGCTGTTGCAACAACTAGTAATGTTAGAAAAACTACAACACCACACCAGATCTAGCTAGACCGGAAACAAAACAACAGACACGCCGCACACACTTGTTTGGGCTTGCGAGCCGGCCAAAGAGCTATGCCAAAGAGTAGTAGGCTAACGTTACGTTTTGAGTGGATGGCGAGCGCGAGACGCAGAAATGGATGCTAATAAGATTCTGAACGGAAAGTTTACTTTTAAAAAGTTGTCGAGGGTGACAGTAGTTTCACACATACACAGCCTGTACTCCATGGAGAAAGCAGCCCAACTAGAACTGCTGCAGAGTGCAAACGCTGTCTCATTAACCGGTGATCACTGGACGTCAGTGAGTAATCAACATTATTTAGGAGTTACTAAACACTATATTGACTATGTATATCAGCATACGGTTTTAGGACTGTGTTGTTTGTATCGTTTTTTTTGACCGTTCTTGTCATTTGGGACATTGTCCACCCCCTTTTCTGTCCAGGAGAATTGTTACATTCCTTGTTAGAAAAATGTAAAGGTTACAAATGTCCTGCTGTGGCATCTGGTTTTTGGACCATTTTGTTTGTACTGTATAAGCAAAGTTAGTGTTACATCTCAGTTAGGTTAGGTACTTGGAGGAATTGTGCAATAATGACAGATTCACACATTTTTCTTTTGTTTACAGTAAATAAAAAATAAGCAATTACAAATCTTAAAGTCAAGTTCATAAAGTAACTTTCTTTGCATTCATTTGATTCCCAATTAAGATTCACTGGTAAGAATGGCTTTCCATTGTTAATATGTACTTAAAAACAGTTCTGAAATGCAAAATAATACAATTTTATTCATGTGATAAAACGTGATTAATCGTGATTAACTATAAAAATTTGGCGATTAAAAAAATGTATCAGTTGACAGCCCTAAAAGAAAGTAAAGTTAAATTCACTTCCTGTCTGGGGCAACGGAGGGATGAGGAGGAAGAGTAGAAAAAGGAGCGGAGGGTGATGACCTCGTGGTAGATCTATAATGGTCTCCCACCCACCTACTACTCGCAGCATTGTACCTGTCAGCTGGATGAGGGCTGAGCCTGTCTGGGCGTACCGCCACTTGTGATTGGTTGCCCCGCAAGTCATGCTCGATAATTCTTCCACAAATAAGAAAAAAAACATCTGCTACCATCAGCTAATGATAGACTGAAGGGAACCCAGTCCACTGTGGGCAGAGTTGCAGCAGCTGAGGCTAATCCTGGGATTCCTGAGGAGAGATATTCCAATCCAGCAGACAACCAAAACCACCCATTTTGGTGTTGTCTGCACGTCCACGCGGAAAAGCTGGTGCAAACATTTCCAAGCAGCAACAGGGCAATCGGTGCAGTTTCAGAGCCTATCAGCACACTGTGTGAATGCAGAGTCAGTGTGCACCCTATGTGGCATTAGGTGAGCTGCTAATCTGCCTGGTTTATGGAAAGGCAGCTTCCTGGAGTTAACAGAATGTGAAGGAGGGGCAATAATTATAATATGCCTGCACTGCATTTGTGCACCCTGGGAAGCAGCTTAGCATCAGAAGGGAGACTTGAGATTGATGGGGAGAACCCTTACAGTGCAGGGGAGGCTTACATGTAACATCCAATCTTTCCTCACCTGCTGTCACTCCAGTAGAGGCACTCAGTATTAGACTGTGGTTGGACACATCTGAATGTGTCTACGTTAGGGGTGTGACGAGAAACCCAGCTCACGAGACGAGACACGAGATTGGTTTCTCGAGATCGAGACGAGATTTTATCACTATTAGAAATAAGACTGGAAAAATAGTCCTTTATTCAATCGAAAGTCACAAAATGAAAATCGAGCACTGAAAGGTTTGGCCATATACTCAAATGACTGGCTTCTCTCCTGTATAACTAACAGTTACACCGTTACGTATTCCATATGTATGGTGGAGAGAGAGTCTCTTCACTCAGAGAACCAAGGTTACAACATAACTAAGCGTTTTCTGGCAGTAGATGAGACCAAATATTTTGTACTTGAATTTGTCATTGTACAGTAGACAGAGAGAAATAAAGCTTATTTTACTATTGTTTCACATTGATTACGTTCTGAAGCACAAATAAATTACCATCAAACACTCAACAGTTGATTTTGCTGAAGACAGATGCTCTTTTCTCCTCTGCATTTTATTCACTGCAGCACTAAACAAGGAAGTAGGCTACTCTAGTATCGATTTATGACCATTACAGGACGAAGGGAGAACAGTTCTCTTTGTTTAATATCATTAAAAGTAAAGTTAGGTTTTGCTGTCTGCTTCTCGGCTCATTTTAACAGAGACAGAGAGTGGTCTGCGCGAGACAGCGCCACAGTGAACTGCACGCTGCGGACGCGTGAGTGTCTTGGCCAAGTGAGGGGGAGAAAGAGAGAAGGGGGGAGAAAGAGAGAAGGGGGGAGAAAGAGAGAGTGGCAGTCATGGCGGCGGTACACTAACATTTTTAACACTGGGTTTTTCTTCAGCTATCGCTCTGCAAAAGTAAACTCAGATTCAACTTTGGAGAACGGCCGGGGGATTTTCTATGCCAATTTCAAGGCTGCCGCTCTACACTTTTGTACTGATAACACAAGACACTTTTTACCTTGACGAGAAATCTCACGGGGACGAGATCTTGTCACACCTCTAGTCTACGTATATCAATGTTTCGCTGTTTAACCCAGAATACATTAAAAAGGTTGAAAGTGCACTGTGCATGAATATGTGACTTTAGTTGCTCATAATGTTTTCAGCCCATTATTAGAGGCCGCAGCTTTATTAACTTTTTATCTTCTGGTGATTTAATAATCTCATTATGAAAGAGAAAATATACAGTTTTATGTGCACACTTGTTTTTTAGGGCTGTAATCCTGAGAGAACAATTTATGTTATGAAAAAGATGGTGCTCATGATTATGATAGAATATCTCTATTAATTGCATTTATGATTTTGCTTAGTTCCTCCGCCTGCTTAGGAGACAAGAGCAGAGGCAATTATTTGATTAATGAATTAAGTCAATCTACAAAACAATTAATATGCAAATCTTTTTTTTTTTTTTTTTTTTTAAATCAATAAACATTTCCGTTCCTATTTAAGCAAAAACTCCACTCATTCTGTGGTTCCAGGTTCTCAAATGTGAGGCTTCCCTGCATTTATTTCAACCGCTGGCAACAAAACCACCCCTAAGTGAAAATGTCCAAATTGGGCCCAAAGTGTCAATATTTTGATTTGCCACCATTAGTATCCAGCACTGCCTTAACCCTCTTGGGCATGGAGTTCACCAGAGCTTCACAGGGTGCCACTGGAATCCTCTTCCACTCCTCCATGACAAACCCAAAAATGTGAGGGGTGTACTCACTTTTGTGAGATACTGTAATCAATACCACTGGGTATATCTACTATGAAAAGTCCTAAAAAAATAAAATAAAATAAAAAAAAAAAAAGTCCTAATTAGTCAGGAAGACTGTAAAGTAGGAAGAACGCACTCCCCAACATGTCACCAACTTTTACATAATTAAAGTCATGATGTTAAAATAATGGAACTAAAAATGTATTCGCAACCACAGCCACACTTTGTCTTTCCCACAGATTGACAATATGAGGGCAGCCCACCCAGGTTTTAACGTCATTGTGTGATTGAGTGCCGTGATGCATGAAGTTGCTTGGCACGCTAAATGAAAAGAAAATAACATGAAGTCAATGTTTACCCAACAGTGATGAAGTACAATGACAAACTGTGGGAAACACCAGAATATGAAATGCCATGACATTCCTCATTTATTTCATAATCAATAAGCAATTAGCTGCAGTTGAGGCGGTTATTACCTTGTCCACGATGTCTGAATTCAGGAATTCAGGGAAACCAACCATTGCCAAGCCTTAAACTCCCAGGAAGAATTCACTCTCCAAAAGCTGAGCTGAACAGTATTTTCCAGGAAATTCATCTATCCCATACGACAAAAAACACACCATTAACCTTTCCTAATCGACCGTCAGTCCCAATATTTCCTGGGTCACTGGTCCTGTGTGAAGTGGGTAACGGTGAAACGCAGTAACCACTGATATGGCTACACCCCTCAGTGCGAAAGTGCAAGGGATGAGAGGGAAATGCCAGAAATGTCCTTCATTCTTTGCTGTATGGAAACTACCACAACACAGTCAGTTCATCATTTATGTCAGGACTGTTACTGGGTCGTGTGTGTGTGTGTGTGTGTGTGTGTGTGTGTGTGTGTGTCAAAATATGTCAACACTCAGCACACACCTCAGAGGCTTGAGACTTGTAAGGGCCTCCGAGAGGTCAAGTGGGCGTTAGACTGGCTCAAGCAACAAAGCAGTTTACTCAACAACACCACTAGAAGACACAGAGAGATGGTGACAAATACCTCAGGGAGGGGTCGAAGTGTGTGTGTATCTGTGTTTAAAAAAAATATAAATAAAAGAGAGAGAGAGAATGCACCAGCTGCCTGGACCAGGACAGATGGGAAGGGTGGTACGGTCAGTAAGTGAAGGGAGGGGAAAGGTTTTCTACATGCCACAAAAAGAGTGCGCGCGCACACACACACACACACACACACACACACACACACACACACACACACACACACACACACACACACACACACACACACACACACACACACACACAGCATCTTCCCTATCCGATTAAAGAGCAGTTACATGCAGGCATCATTTTATAATGGCTCTCCAGCAGCTGACTTGGACGCATTGGTTCTAATCTAAACCAGCTGTTACGGGTCAGAAGAAACCAACACCGTGCACATGTGTGTGCATCCCTGCATAATTGTGGACTTCCAACATTCACAGCGTGCCAGAAATTCCATGCGGAGGGATGTGTGGGAATGGCCGGGATTCCTAGAGGCTGAGGGAGGGGACAGGAAAAGGGAGTCCATGACTTGGACCCCTGACCTACGTCCTGATCACAAATAGATACTGCAGTGTAGTTCTATTTGACTGCATGCTTGATTTTGACACTTTATACTGATTTCACTCAAGTATGCATGAACGCATTTTATTTTTCCCATGATCTAAAAGTTGTGTCAGAGGCATTTCCCTCCCTACATCAACACCACTCGACAAACACTCTAAATACAAGATACTCACTGTCATCTCCCAGGAAATCTGAAATTGGCCCAAAGGGCAGCAGTGAATGGACTGTTCGCTAAGCTTAGCTAAGTTTCTGTTGCTACACCTGTCAAGCTTTCTGTTCACTCACCACAAATGTGCAGTATACAATGACAGTGGCAGATACTAGGCCTGGGTATCGTTTAAAAAAAATAACGATACCAGCGCCAATGCCAGTACCAATAGACTACCATTACTAATACCAATAAAGTGATACAGATACCAACAGAGTACTTCATTTGATACCCTTTTATCCACTCCATTTGACACGCATGATGTGGTCGGAAGCATCTCTGCCGCTAAACTGCCAACTCTGTGAAATACATCACGCTCGACTTCACCACACCACAAATGCTTCACTCTCATTGAAACAATTACAAAAAGCCGCCCCAGGCTGCTAAAACACGCTCTGTCTGATCAGGGCCTTTTGCTCTTGGGGAGGGAAAACAAACCACCATCAAACCTCATGAGATGCTGAGAATCGGTTGTACTGCAGCTCCGTGCACAGCGCTTCAACATGCCGAGAAATCAGAAGCTCGACAGTTGCCTAGTTACGGTTGCTCCCTCCGTGATTGGACAATCTCTGTCCGGTGGGAGGTGTTTAGCGAACGGTCAATTACTGCTAACCTGGATGCATTTTATAAGATACCGAGAAATGGGTTACTACTCTCTGCAAATGTGTCTGGAAGTTGGCGCTGGTCACGTTGAGTACATTCATTTTCCAGTCATTACAGATTTTTTTCCGACACCCTCGGCAATGTAAAAACATGAGTCCCTGTCTTTTGTGGTTCTGCAATTCTACTGTGGCTACAATCCTACTAACTAAAAATTAGCGGAAGGTGACGGATAAATGGAACGCTGTATCTGAAATGGAGGCTGACACACTGAGGATGTTAAGAGAAAACCAATCCATTCTCTCTTTATGCTTCTTTTTCCAATATTCTCATCTGCTTCACTTTTGTTTGTCTTCTTCAATCTTTTTTCTTTCATGTCTTCCTCTTCCCCTCTTTCTCTCAATTACAACTGCTATTATGTGCTTTGTATTTTTTTTTTATACACAGCTAGAACCACGGCCTTTTTTATTTCCTCCTGTCTGAACAGACATTAGACTGCTGTCGACCGCCTCTCGGTCCTAATAGAGCAGCTTTGATTGGCTGCTGAACAGGAGGGTGTTACCCTACTGGACATCGATAAAACAAAAGGGGCTGATCTGATTGGCTGTTGATATCAGACACAGCTGCGCTACCCTAACAATGCACCTACTGTGGGTACAGCTGGCACTGGCTATGCCACTGTATACACACAAACAAGTGGGTAACTAGTTTACAAGTTAAAAAAAAAAAGCGTAATCTCAGCCTATTGTTTCATGTGGTGATTGAGCAAAATGTACCCATATTTGTAGCTGCCATTTGTGCCAAGTCACTATCAATCTACAACACTCTCCCATTTCTTTACAAAAAAAGTTTGTTATACATCAATATTCAGTGTTCACACCCACATTTTACTGTCATTGGGGTAAAAAAGCCAGCACTGCATTATGAGACACTAAACCTCTCACCTAGCAGCTCTTTAAAAAAGGCAGAGGGAGGCAGGTTTCACTACATATTTTACAGCCTAACACCCCTAAACTTGTGAGTAAAATTCTCCTCGACACCACTGGAAATATTCTCTGGCCAGCCCTCTGGTCCGACACAAGAGAGACAGCGTGTTCAAGAACGTGCAATTTTTTAGAGACATATTTGTGAAGTACTTATTTCACGCTGCATTGGAAATCAGGCCCCGTCTATGAAAACGGTGTATCATTATCTAGACACACAGAGCAGACAGCGTGAGCAATTAAACAGCACAGCCTGGGTGTTTGTTTCCACTCCACTCCACTCAGACTCTCCATGTCCTCCCCCCATTTTCCTCTTTTTGTCCCCAAATCTGAGTTTTGGCCTGGGAGAGAGAGTGCACCATCTTTCCTTTACCTCCGCCTCTTTCTGTTCTCTCCATCCGTCCAGACCTCTAATAGCAGGGTAGGCTAACCGAGCGAGAAACAGGCCAGGGTTACCCCAGCGACCCAAACACAGCAGGGGAGGATCGGAGAGGGAGGAAAAAAAGAGAGTGAGAGGAGAGAGACAGAGAAAAGCCAACTTGTTAATGGAGCCAAGAGTTCATTTGTCCGGGTCTTTTAATGCCACCTGATGTCATTCACACAAACCGTGACGAGAAAGCACTGTTGGCAACACTAAGCGTTACATAATCTAATCTAAAAAAGATACCACTATGAAAGAAACAGGAACACAACCAGTGTTTGTAAAAACTTCCAGACTTCCCTTCTGTCAACAACTGAGATTCAGTGAAACACGCAGTGAACGGTTTGACACTCTGTATCGTTGTTTTCAGCTGTTGACTCCTGCTGCAGTTCACTGTCAACAGCCAACTGCAAGCCTTTTCCTGCTTCAGCTATTCCAATCTGCATGGATACGCCATCTGGAGGCGACTGTGAAAAGAAATGTTAGCTTGCAGAATGCAATTGATTCCTTAAGATTTACACATATTCAATTCAATAGCAGTTCAGCAAACTCCCTAGTAGACAGAGACAGACCGTGATGGAAATGCACAAGCCCACATCACTCCTTGCAAAGCACTCTTCAGCGCATCTGTCAGGGTCCAAAGGCATTAACATTATTACATAACAGCACTGCCCCCCCCACGCCTTGCTACCCACTCTTTCGTCGCCCAGTCAGACCAGTGGCTGAGGAGTCCAGACCAACAGAAGGGCAGGCCTAATTCCCCCCTCTAAACCAGGAAGTGATAACTGGCAAGCACCAGTAAGCTTAATAAACACACAGTGCCCTGACAGTGTTGCACAGACAGGCCAAACAGTAGCAATAAAGCCAAGTATTGTCGAGATACAATTGCATTCATGTTGTTTTCATCGCCTTTTTCTGCGGGCGTTAGAGCTGTCTCCATCGAGGGCCCTGGGCGCCAGAGCAACCTGCCAACTCATTGTCCTCCTTTATATCTAGGGTTTGGGGTTTTGATTTTTTTTTGAAGGCCGACACTGCTGATAGTTTTGGACTAAAGCTACAGAAGGTCATTCATTTGTGTGCGTCTCCTTTTCAGACTAGAAAGCCTAGTCCATGAAACATTGAAACATTCCACTGAAGCACAGGGGAGTAATAATCTTAAATATCAAAGTGGCCATATGTCTCCTTAAAATGTCCCATCAGAGACGAGCAACACTAGTAGATATCAACCATCTTATATGCGGAAACAAACCATCATAACAACCTTTTTTGGCTTGGTCCGTACTACATTAGTAAAAACAACAGGAAGATCAAGTGTGACTAAGAAATAGGGGGGGGGGGGGGGTGGCAAACTGGGTAAATAAATCATAGTGGAGGAGACAGCAGAAGCAACTGGACATATCAAATCTAAAACCATATAATATAATAATAATTAGCAGAGGGCTGGAAAAAAAAGAGAGAATAAAAGCTACAGACACCGTCCATCTCAATGCATCATGGAGAGAGTGCTGTCGCTACGGAGACGGGTGCTAGAGACAGCTAGCCAATCACGGGTTGGGAAAATATGTGATGGCAGGGGGGAGAGGGAGGAGTGGAGCTGAGAAGAGAAGGGATGTCAAGGCGAAACTACAGTGACAATGACCTGTCTTTGTCACTGGGAACACTGAAATATGAATCTGTGTGTGTGTGTGTGTGTGTGTGTGTGTGTGTGTCAATGTTTTTCCTTTCTAATATAAAACACACTCCTCTTCCACCATCACTACACACACCCTGACAAAAACACACAGACATGGGGATTTTTGAAAAACAGCTGCAGAAATTTGGGTATGTTTGGGTTTGTTTGTTTTACCTGCTATCTGACTCGATACATCTCCTTTTGGCTCTTTAGGGAGGGACCCATCTGTAGGAACACAGAAGAAATATTAGACAACATAGAAAAAGAGCTGATTTTGCTTGTTGTTCTGAGTCAAAATGTATACAACAGCATAAATGAACAATGGAGAGGAGGATGAATAGGAATAAACAACAATCCAATGATGACATGTTGGCTTTTTCAAGAGGCATGAAATAACTTTTATTATTACCGTGCTGTCCAATTTAGGGGGTATTTTATATCTTAATTACTAGGGCTGCACAATTAATCGCAATTTTATCGAAATCGCAATATGAGCTAGTGCAATATCCAAATCGCAGGGGGGGCACAATATTTTTTTAAGGCAAAATATGTGTCTGCAGTAGTGTGATGCTGCAGAGACATCCTGGTCTACAAATTGTATCCTACAGACTAAATAAAAAATCTTTGTTTGGTACAGATCCTCGCCAAAAAAAATAAAAAAAATAAAATTAAAAAAAAATCACACTTTATATATATCAGAATCACAATCAGAAAAGCTTTATTGCCAAGTACGTTTTTTACACATACAAGGAATTTGTTTTGGTGTTGTAGGTGCATGTTACACATTCTCTAAAATAAGTTAAACAAACAGGTTAAACAGAACAAACAAGTATGTATGTATGTATGTATGTATGTAATTTTTTTTCAATGAAAATAAATACACAAAAATTATCATTCCCTCCAATATCGTGAATCATATCGCAATATCAGTCAAAATAATCGTAATTAGATATTTTCCTAATATCATGCAGCCCTATTAATTACCCAACAATAATCCCCCTACTCTGCTGACAAATTGCATCCAAAGCCAAAACTCCAAAATGCCATGACATCAGCAAACTAGGAGAAAACATGGCTAAAAGACTGTCATACAGTGCTGGCGTGGCTAAAGTATGTATAGACTGACAGAACATTGCTGCATTGCTTTACAGCAAAAATGGAAGAGGGTGCCGTTTGTCCAGCACAAACGGCACCCTCTTAGGTTTTTGCATTATATAAGGCAAATGGAAAACTCTCCAACATTAACTTGTTCAGTGAAGCAAACAAAACAAAACACAATATCCACATCTTCTTAGTCACAGGAGACACGGAGTTTTAAGAAAAACTTATGAGCAAATTATGAGCATACGTAATGCCACTTATGTGAGAAAAAAAAAAAAAGCTTGTCTCAACCACGAAATCCTTTGTTTATAATTATTATACCAACATACCACCAATCTGACAATTCCCTATGTTCTTAAATAGCATGTTTACACTGGACCAGTGCATGCAGAGGTCATCTTCTCATCACCCTATACCTCATGACCGAGGCCCTATAGTTTCTCAGCCATTGCAACAATCGGCCCATTGATCCAGCCTGTTTGTGAGAGAGGCTGCTGCTGTGACTGAGAGAAAGATATGGTCAGTGTCATGTGCTGTCAACATGTACACAGGCTGGACACGCCACTGGCTGACTCAGTGGCACATGCTCCCTGTGTTCTGACTCAGGCTTAGTCCTTCCTGTTTAACTTTACAGAGGGCTGCACTAAGGCGGAGAGAAGTTGGTGGTTGACTGACTATGATCGGTGCTGTCACGTATCTAACAATATGGACAAGGATATATTTATAGTGATTGTAAGAATGTGCTTGATTTGGGGAATGAACTGACGCAAAAACATTTTCTTTCCTCTATATGCAAAGCAGACTTCAACGCACTGAAGTGCACTAAAGCAAGAGGAACATGTAAACACAAGGACTGTAATGGTTTGTGTAGTCGTGCCGAACCGTCACAGCACAGGGATTGCCGTCCAGTGCACGCAGCTACACGTATAATACACGGTATGTAGATTGACGCACGTGGAGCATGTGGAACCAACGTTAACAAGTGCAAGTTCCACCCAGAAATGTTTAGGCATTCGTTGTTAGCAATATTTGCTGAGGTTAGCACAACAAGCTCATTGGCGTGCGAGTCAATCACACTATGCAAGGGCGTAAATCCCAGGGGGGTCAGGACCCCCCCCATCTAAGGGTTGTCCCCCCCCCCCTAAAAATATCATTACAACAATGCTGTGTATTGTAAATAACATAATGATGTATACTTAAAATATCTGTGTAAGTAGTAAAACAATACAAACCCCAAAAAATGCTTTTTAAGTTTAGAAACATTTTGAGTTCCCCCTCCCTTGCCTCACAGTGGTTTGGTCCACTGCATGCTGTAGGATCTGCACTAGACTCACAGTCACATCGGGTAGTGACAGGAATGTATCAGTAAGTAGGCGGTTCAAGGCTGTTTTATTCACATTAAACATCGGATGAAGTTTTTCTTTTCTCCCACACCCACTACCCACTACAACTAACGTTACCACGGCGATAAGCCTAACGTTATGTGTGTGAACTGATATTAGGGTTAATATTGAAGATCTACAGTTGTGTTTTGCTCAATATGAAGTTAAGTGGCAGATCAGTTAAATATATATCCTCTGTCCCAGACGAAACCTAATATTTATGTGGCGGACGCAAGATCATTTCATAATTATAATATGACCACGTGGTGAACCTATGAAACTAACTCATATTTAGACATCTGACGTTAAAGATTTGTGTTGTTGCTCAGATAAAATGACAGAGAAATGAAAAACAGGCATAAGATCCTTTTTCAGTAGGCTTACACCAAAACGCCAAGTAAGTAGGCTACATTAAGTCCTCATATCAAGACAATTTGGTAACATCTTTATAAGAATGGGTGCTTATGGAAATAATAACGTCACTATGTCACTGGCAAAGGAGACAGAAAGGACAGGGAGACCAGGGACAGTCAGGTGTAGAGTCTCAGGAAGACCAGGGACAGACAGGTGTAGAGTCTCAGGGAGACCAGGGACAGTCAGGTGTAGAGTCTCAGGGAGACCAGGGACAGACAGGTGTAGAGTCTCAGGTAAGTGTGTTGAGCTTAGTTCATATTTTTGGTGAATTGTGTTGGAAGTGTTGTAATGTAGCCCTGGTACGTTATACAGTAGGTCCGCTGTACTCCATTCAAAGAAGAGCTGTACCAAACTCACACCAAAAGGTAACATTGGTATGAACCGTACCTTCTGTGTACCATCACACACTGTAAAATTTCAAACACTAACACAGACACACTCTCGCTCACATGCATGCACTTGCAAGCACACAGGACAGTGATCCAACTTATGCAACGTTTAGGTCATATATATAGATTGGGATAAATCCCCCCCCATTAAAGACTTCTTGTCTGACTGCAGAGTTGGTTGTATGGGGGTTAAATACTGTGGAGTTACAACATTTCCATTACATTTGGGTTTTTATTGACTTGAACAATGGACTTAGTAGGTGTTCAGACCGAGAAAAAAAAGCCCTTGCGTTGGTGGGGGTGTGTTGTTTAAGATACCAGTGAAACAAGCAATGCGATCCAGAAAGTCCAGTCAGAGCAGCAGATTAAAAGGCTTATAAGACGCCAAGACACTGCACAATGACTTATTATACTCAAAGACAGGATTTGACAGCTCTAGAAAGTCATCACAGTGGCAAGTACTTTATCTTTTATCGCGAGGTAAACAGTAGAAGTACGGTGTTCACGTTACAAAGTATGGGAACACCATGCAGTGCTCATGTGAACGCTACATACAAGTAGGACACCTTTACTTAGTTACTCCGTTATGACATTAATGCGACAGCATGGCATGGTATATACTAGAAATAAGGGAGACTGCCCGTTACCCGAAAGGTCCTTTCTTGAGCAAGAAACTTAACTTATGTAACAGACCAGGACCCCTGTCTGTCAGAGGTAAGAGAAAAGAGCTCCCCTTCGAGGACCAATTTCCCTGTATGACATTGAATCACCCTGCAGTTTCATTTTCTTGGCTAAATCAGTCTTCATGATTAAATAGTTCTCTGTGTGACAACTGGTTCCCTTCTGTAGTGGCTGCTAGAGTAAACTCTCTTACTAGCTTACCAGCTATGATTTAGCAATATTTTGCTGGCAGCAATTTCCACTAATGAACATATAGCAGCACAGTACACACAAAACTACACATGAGCAAACTTGCTGGCAACAAATGCCAATGCCACAGGAGCTCATGTTCATGAGATATAAGTCTCACACACACATAAACATGGCACGGAGAAAAGAAGCACAGAGATCTCAGTGGAATTTTCTCTAAAGCTGTGTACCTGGGAGAACTTAACAGAGAATGAATGGGATGAAGAAAAAAAAAAAGACAAGAAGGGGGGAAAAAAAAGGGAAGGCAAGAGAAAGACCAAACACCCACATACTTCACATATTTGCAATGCCAAAGATGTCCACTTAAGCCGCAGTGTGCAACAATGTAATACCAGACTACAGTTGTGGTTGCCCACATCTTATCGCAATCTAAATAATAAGAGTTGTAGCTGAGCCAGAAGTCAAACAAGCATGGACAAAAAGGAGATAAAACGCATTGTATGTGTGCATAAAAAGACAGATACATGCAGCTATGAACGGGGGCTTTTACCTCTGAGATGTGACCGTTGAAGCAGTGGGTTAATCCAACAACACAGACGTGCATACACACCAGGCCAACTTTGTTGCAGACCATAGTAGGATAAGCCCACCGCTAAAACAAACACACACACACACACACACACACGAGGAAATGACAAAGCAAAAAAGGCAACAGTCCGCAACGGTCCCCAATCCCATAAAACATCCAAACTCCCATCTCTCCGAAACATGCAAACACTCAGATACAGTGAACTCACCTAGACCTCAGCTCTGTTGAACACTGGCTATACTGTGTCCTGAACTGAGCTACCATCCGCAGGCAGCTCTCTCTTGTCCCGACACACACTGCTTCTGTCTCCGAGCCCGCATTAACACAAGACCACCCTTTCTGTGGGCCCCTGCCTTTCCCTTCTCGGCAGGCACACTCATCGTTTGACTCATACACAAATAGGAAAGACCCCCTTTCATTTAAACATACCCATTGTCTAGCTCACACCGACTAAAATGAAACACGAGGCATAAAAACAATACCTTGCTGTCAAAGCTGTCTGCAAAATTTAAATGTCAAGGGCCATTTAACAATATTTTACCTAAGGGATCGCCCATCTGAGAGGATTTGGGTTGCCTGGTACAGAGCTGTAGGTGGTCAGATGCCGAGCGAAACTTGTAGGATATATGATGTCAGCTTGTGAAACTTGTGATCCAAATACCCAAGTGGTAGGTAATACTGAACTTCAGGTGATAATGAAAGAGTTTTGTGTTTTTGTTATCTTGGTATGATAACCTCTTAGTCAGACAAGGTAAGGGGTACTGTGACATCACTTCCAGCTGATTTCTGTAGAAGAAAACCCATACTAATTTTCTGCAGCTGGTGCTCCTTTGCTAGTTCAGCCGTGATGGTCAGCAGTGCTCTGCCAACTACAGTATGTGCTATTAAAGAGGTAGAGGTACAGGTAGAGAAAGGTAGTCCCTTTCAGATTCTTACTCCAACATTAAAGGACAACATTTAAGTCCACAAATGTGGCATTGCATTCCTATCACATTGTCGGACTGCAGTTCCCCTTTAACCAAATCTAAGGATGGTGATATAGTTTGCTTTCTTACCAAATTAACCTTAACTTAACCTCATGTGAACTTTGACACTGCATTAACAGTATTTATTTATAAACGTGCAATAACCGTATGTATTTTTTGTTAAACGTGCAATAACTTATTTTATGCTGCACTCAAACACCTTTTTTAGTGTCATATTTGAATGTTAAACTAACACCCTGTGGCATTTGTATTTATTTATTTTAATTAAACATTTTTAAACTTGTTTTTTTGGTCAAAGCAGTATTTATGAGCCAGTGGAACGAAATTTTGTTCATATGTGCACTCTGTATACAGTTGAATGACAATACAAGCTATCTATCTAAATGTTTGTGATGTGTGATGCAAGTGGTATTGTTCACATACTTGCTAGGAATGCACCAATCTGATATGCTGGATCCTGATCGCTGATACGGATACTGATCTTAAAGGGGCGCTATGCAGTTTTCGCCATTTCCTCAGAGGTTTCTCTATAGAGCTCCCCCTACAGCTTCAGAATAGATATTTGGCAGCTCCTATGTTTACTTGTGTCTGAGTCCTCGCTCGGTCAGTCTGCCGTTTCCCCTTTCTCTGTTCCTCCGACAATGCTTTCCTAGCTTTCTGCTCAGCCATGACGATAGTGTGAAAAACTCCATTGCTACCTTGTTAGCCGGTTCCTGAATGGGCGTATGTGTGCAGCGCCGTGAAGCAATTCGTTACATCGCGAGACCTGATATCACACGATACTTCCCGACGCTGAGGCCAGCGGCTCGCCGGCCCAAAGTTGCAAGGGTGGTTTTTCCGCTCACAGGCGCTAGGGGGAAGCGAGACGACCACCATTCAACTCGAAAAAAGTCATATAACCATTCCAGTGACTACGAAGCTGTTCAGTTAAGGTAAATTAAGCTAAAAAAAAAAAAAAAACTGCATGTGACCAATCCACATTAAATACAGTTTGTCTGTCAGAGCCATTATAAAATGAGTTGTTTCTGCTGGTTACATAGAGTCAGTCGTTCCTCATTTTAACCTTAAAACCAGCTCCTTGTTTGGTTCGACACAGACACAGTGCTAGTGTCTGTATTCCTGAAGGGATTCATTATTGTGAACTAGCTAGCCAGTTCTTTTATTATGCCAAAGTTGAAACGTAAAATACATCCGTGCACCCAAGTGTACGAGATGCATACGTCATCCATCTTTAATCTAAACTAAATCTATGATAGCAAGATTGAATTTACAAAATGTCAAACTGTTTATTTCATTAAACCAGTACTCTTTAGTCCTGATGCTCAAGACTGACATTTTTCTATCCAACCATGTTGTTACTTGCCCCTACCTGGGATCCCAGGTGTAAAGAAGTCCATTTAGATACTGGAGCCAAGATGAAAAAGCTTGGCTCTGCCCTAAAGATCAGGGCTAAAAGGTCACGGCTTTAAACTGTCGCTCATTTTGCCTCTGGGACCCTCTCAAGGACCTCAGTGGTCCATAGCCTTTACTTGAAGACACAAAGGGCCACTCACTGTGATGTTTACAGTGGATCAATTTCTCCCGGTTACCGGCCCATTAGTAGGAGAGAAATGGGGTGAAAAGTAGTCAGAGGAAGAGATGGAAAGAGAAAGTGAGCGAGATGGGGAGGGCAACAGCAGTTTTGAATGCACTAGAGACCCAAAGAAAAAAGGAGTACAATGGTCTTTCAGGACGTGTCCTAGTTTGGTTCACTGTCGCTTTCTACTCTCAAAAATAGGAGCACAGACCATTCTGGCAAATCTTTCACACTGATCCTAATCAATTGCAAGCGGATTCATTTATTCTACTGACCTCTTTCGTTAACCAGTGGAAACCCTGTTAACACAGCTTGGCACACATCTACACTTCTCTCGTCATTATCTTTCCAAGGTCTCGCTCACCCCTCGGTCGTTGAATTTCTCTCTTCTACCTGAGCTGAATGAATAGACTTATTTCCCTCTAATGGGAAATTAAAATCATTCACTCACTCCCAGGCTTATTGTTTATGCTCCTCTTACAAGAATGCTTATTAAAAAAAAATGGTTATGTGCACATGTGATTTCACGGCCACTTGCGACCTGCGCAGCCGTCTCTCTCTCTCTCTCTCTCTCTCTCTCTCTCTCTCTCTCTCTCTCTCTCTCTCTCTCTCTCTCTCTCTCTCTCTCTCTCTCTCTCTCTCTCTCTCTCTCTCTCTCTCTCTCTCTCTCTCTCTCTCTCTCTCGTTTCCCCAAGCTCACACCAATTAGCTATCACGCCGGAGAAATTACAGAACGAGAACACGACAGATGAGAAGGGAAAAGTGGGACAAGCTCCTTTTTATAAACACACAAAGAGGTGAAAAGTTTGTGTGTGTGTGAGAACTGTATGCATGTGTGTTTCAGTTTCTGTTCCTGTGAGGGGATTTAAATAAGCCAAAAACTTTCATTTACACATCTGACAAACAGCCTAATGCTTCAATTCCCTGGTAAATTGACTAACGGATGTTTGACGTTATTATATTATACTTTTAGATAACTCATCCAACAGCGCAAAATAGTATGAAAAATCTAACTGCCACGCAAATACTTTTCACCACTCATTACCTACTTTGACTGTAAATACCTTGCTCCGTTTGCCCTCGTACACAAGTATTCTGATTGACAGCTATGTTACCACTTGAGCAAAGGTTTCAGTTTTGCTTTATTTTTGTAGGTGTAGCTTTGTTTTTAATGCATCTAAAAAGCAGCGTATGATCCACCCTAATGGCCCACATCAAGAGTGTAGAAATGGATCTTCCCCATTAGCTCTTATCAGCTGGCCTTTGGTCTCATCTAGTCTGTATCAGGATGGCAACCTGTGTGTGTGTGTGTGTGTGTGTGTGTGTGTGTGTGTGTGTGTGTGTGTGTGGGGTAAAGCCTCACTGATAGCACAGGCCTTCGCCGACCTGGTTTACAAAGGCTTGTTAGTAAAGACATAGCATAGGGGAGACAGATGGTACCATGGTGATAGACTGCGAACCCAGCCTTGTTTGGTGGACATGGCAGTAGGATATAACATGCACCTGTAGTAGGGGTGGGAATCACCAGAGGCCCCACCATACGATATTATCAAGCTACTTATGTCACAAAACAATATTATTGTTGTATTGTCATATTACTATTACCTTTTTTTTTTTAAACTTCAATGTATGTCCCCAAAGGTAAACTTTGTCAACATTTATTTTATCTGGGGCGGCCTCTAGCTCACCCATGTAGGCTGAGTCCTTTGCAGCAGCCCGGGTTCAAATCCAACCTGTGGCCCTTTGCCGCGTGTCATCCCCTCTCTTTCTCTCCCCCTTTCCTGTCTATCTACTGTCACTATCGAATTATGGGAAAAGACCCCCAAAAAACGAAATTTTATCTAAAAAGCTTAAAAAACACTCAACTACACCATCTAGTGCGCGTGTGAGTGTGTGCGTGCGTGCGTAATCCCGGAGAATAAACACCAGCTCAGATTAGGTCAGCATGTGTAATCCAATGAACTCTCTACCTTTAACATGCCTAATGTTGTTAGAGCTGACAACATCACACACAAACAGGCCAGGGACGTGTCGTGCTGAAACATAGCTCTGCTCTCAAACACATATATTCCCATATAAGTAAGCAGATGTGTTGTTAAAACAGTTGTTGGCCATTCTGCTTTCCCACACAGTCCATAACTCTCTCTCTCTGAGAGGATCTGCAATCTGCTCACCAGAATATTAATAACATACTGACTTTCTGGAATCAAAACAGTGTATACTCCTCTCTTCAGTGACTTCATTGCAGCACACAAACGCTACACATACTATGTTATTTATGTCACTTTTCAAGTGACTCCCCAAACTTGCCCTACCTCCGTGGAAAGTTGTTAGAGGCCGCTCTTCACATTGTCATGTACGGCACATCGAGCGACAGAGAGACAAAACTAGTTTACGAGCATCTGACTATCAGGGAAGTGGACGCTATTTCCTCTGAAATTCAATCTGATGTTTTTTGTTTTGGTTTAGGGTTGTATTACTGCAGTACGCCTTACGAGTTGACGCTGACATCATACACGCTGTGGGCTACCTACAACTCCAGCGCTGACATTCATTTTACTTCATGGCTTGTGATGGCTTCCCTCACCGTGTTCTGATTGAAAAATTCCAGGGTTTAGTCTAGCCAAACATCTGTGGGCCGGATTTTCCGACCATTTCTGCCGTGGACCCCAATCTCTGAGGTCAAAAAAGAAAATTCACTCTTTGTCTGTTATCATGGCAGTCCCCCAAAAACTGAAATTTATTTCAGCTTTTTCTCCATTTGCATCAATAACTGTAGAAACACATCTGGTCGCCTCTCTCTTCGTTGTGACTGACTCCTTCCTGGTATGCATTTAAAAAGGTGTGTTTATCACTTTTTAAGACCTCAAAAGATTTCCTCATGTAATCTCCATCTAATTGATTCAATCATGAGAAATGTACCTTCTTGGCTCACCTAATGACATTAAAAACATAAAAAAAAAAAAACTAAGCAGGCAAGCCCAGACTTTGCACACAGGAATACATCAGCGTAATGCCAAAGTAAACCTGACCTGGATGACCAGTCCTTACTAGCCTGTGATCTAATACACATATCCGCAACAAAAGGCCTTGAGCAAGATGATGTATTGTGCAAGCTTGGCATCAGGTTTACCACAGAAATTGCTTTAACTAAGATTTTTTCCAGGGAACGTCAACTGAACACAGACATGACCTTTCTGTGCAACACATGGCTTAACATTTAAAAAAAAAAAGGAACTATAATCAATATTTTACAACTTACATTAAAAGAAGACCTATTATGCTTTTCCTTTTTTCTGTTAAATATATAATTTACAATGTTGGATGCTTTCTTAGGAGAAGGTAGAGACCAGCAACAGTAAAGAGTAGCTTGTAGCACGTCTGTGCTGTGACTGCTTTGGCTGCATTAGTCTAGGTTCCAAAAATTACACTAAGCGCTACGAGTGGGCAGTTTCTGTCATTTTGAATCAAGCATGTCATAGGCCTTGTGCACTAATCCTGATCTGCCATGTCATTCTTGTCATTGAACCAAGAGACTGGCAACTGGAGATGTTTGAATGCTAATGATTTATAAAAACTTTGATCACACTGTCATGGTCTATAATAGATGAAAATTCAAGTAGTGGCTTGCTCGGCTAGCTGTAGGGCCCTATGACTTCCGTGATGCGGAAAACACGGACGGAATCACGGAATCTACACATGAAAATGGAATACTCTTATACACGCGGAATTTGCATACATTTTGTTGACATATTAAATAAACTTTTTTTTTTTTTTTTTTTTTTTTAACTTCCTTCTCATTTTTCAGTTTAAAACAACAAGCGTAGAAAGGTCTCTGCCTAAACCATGGCCAAATGGCATTGTTAAACATGTTGCCAGTAACCATACGTCCTCATGTTCAAGTTGAGTCTGTTGCGTGGGGAAAACAGAATGTCGAAGAGAGTGGCTCCTGATCAGCCAACGGTGGCTAAAAAATTAAGAAACTCCCCATTGTCTGCTAAATACCGGGCTGAACAATACCCCGACTACTATGAGTCTGGATAACAACTGTTTTGTAAATGTTGTCAACATACCGTTGACTGGACCCGCAAAGACACATGTAACGGCCATTTGAAATCAAAAGTTCATCTCAAGAACAAAGCTAAATCCCCCAGTGGGCAAATCCCTCCAGGTTACCATTGAGGCAACGACAAAATCAATAATGCAAGGCGCGAGTTTGTGGAAGATTTAGAGCTTTGTGTCTTTGTGCTAGAGAAAGGATACATCCGTTTCTTGTTGAACAATGCAAGCAGGGAGGCGCACTCCCAGAAAATGCCAGCGGCCTCAGGCAGACCCACCTGCCGCGGGTCTTTGACCAGCACATGCAAAAAGTGCTGCAAGAGAAAATCTTTGTTGTTGTCGACGAAACCTCTGACAATCGAGATCGCAGTGTCCTCAACATTGTTATAGGTGAGCATCCTTACCATCATGTACTTCAATGGAGATGTGTGCAAAAGATGGGAAATGCCCTAGAAAGCAACACATGCCTGCTTGAATCTACAAGAAAGTACTTTTAAGTTGTGAAAAATTCTATTTTGAGTTGCAATGTGCCCTTTTATTGGGATCTAGACTTGCAGCCCAGTTATGGCCATTTAATTGAATTCATGTAATTGTTACTTTTGGCCAGAGATTTGTTGAAGGTTTGGCTGAATATCCGAAAAATCTGAAAGGGCTAAAAATAAATCCGAAAAAAGGGAATTTGAAAAAAAATAAAACGGATTTCATAGGGCCCTATAGCTGTAATCTGCCTTTAAAATGTAATGTGCCTGCACCCGTTATTAGGGAAGAGAACGACTATGTATTTACACAGCTACTCATGGGAAAATGAGAGCAATTGAAATTATTTTCTCTTCAATTACCAATTTTTCAGCATTTTTCTACCATTTTCTCTGCAGAAATATAAGTTATTATGGACATGATGGTCTAAGCCACAAATGGTTTCAAAGTACCGGCACTGCTCAACTTGTAACCATCTGTTCAGTGTTGTATTTGTGCTTCATTCTAAGGGATGAATGCCTTTCTAACTGAAACATCACATTTTAACGGCACAATAAAAGGGAACAGTTCGAGTAGAGTATTTTTTTTTACGCCCATGTTTTATCTTAATCTCCACCCCTTTCTAAAAAGCTTTTTACCCAGCCATCCATTTGCTTTTGATTGCAGCTGCCTGGCTGAATAAAAGGCTAAAATCTCGTAACCATCATCTTTCCCTCCAGCTGGCTTCCTTTTATTATGTTCACTCCTCTCTTTTGCACAATAGCACAGTTACTTAGAGGTGTGTGAGGTACCTGATATTCTGCAGCTGTGCAGGTGTGTATGAATAAAAATTGCACTCGCTATGGGTGTGAATGTAGTATGCTGTGACCTTAACAATACAAAAGACAGTGAGAAGACGAGATGGAGGAGACAGAGCTTCATAAAATTTGGCTTTCCAATGCACGGATTTCTGTTCTCGCCTTTTATCGGCCAAATTCTGCTTATTTGTTATATAAATATTTATGATTTAACTGATGGTGGAAACTCTGCATTGATGTAAGGACACTGACAAAGAAACTGTATTTACCGGTAATGTAGTCAAGTCATGGCCAATACCTGATCACCTAATAAAGTCAGTATCTGTACCAATACCGATTTGGCAAATCAGATCAGTGCATCCTTATCTATCCCTTTAATATCTCTGGGCGTATTAGAAAACTATGACCTATGTTGCATATCAATAAGAAGAACTGCTTAATGGCTATATTAAATTCTTATGCGATTTTTGAATCAATGTGATAAAGTAATTTGATTTGGGGGGGGGGCACTGATCAGGAGTACTATTCAGCCTGTTGTCTTCTGTGAATCTGAAGGGAGCTTTCTAAAGTCAGATAAAAATAACCCTGATGATGCCATCAGGTGCTATCAAGTTGCACTGTGGGAAATGTAGGATCCAGTGTCTTGGGGGTGTGGCTCATACTAGGAGCTAAAAAGTCAGGATATCTCAGTCTCTGCTCATTTAAAAAAAATATATATATATATATATATATATATATATATATATATATATATATATATATATATATATATATATATATATATATATGGGCTGTCAATCGATTAAAAAATGTAATCTAATTAATTACATACTGTGATTAATTAATCGAAATTAATCGCATACATAATTAACGGTGCCTGAACCGATACTTTTTAAGAAAGTAAAAAAGAAAAAAAAAAGAAGAAAAAAAAGGGTACTAAACAACAGTTGGTGACATTAAAGAACAGCTTGTTTATTGCTAAGGCCATATGGTCAAAATTAAATGATTTAATAATAATGTATAACAATAACTTATTTCACTAGTAAATTGCTGTTGAACGACAAAAACAACAACCAGATAGGAAAAGGACATTTACAAGAACTTCAAATGCACCACGAGGCTGTAGTTTACCAGTTTCATTGAACGCACCGGCTGTGTTGTTTCTCCGACGGCAGCTGCAGATTGTTACATCCCGGTGTTGAATCCTCTACAATAAAACACAGTCAAACTTTACACCGTTTAGCATTAGCTGTCAGCATTTTAACCGTGTTTAATCCAGCTACTAGCTAGCGGTAGGCTAACGTTAGCTGCTGTCGAGTATTGTGTTAACTAGCGTCACATGCAGCGGGGTTTGTGTTTCCTGTAACGTCTGTTTCAGAGCAGCAGAGAGAAGCGCAGACATATCAGTGGCACCAGATTTTCGTCTGTATGCAAACGTCAATATGGAATGGATTAATCTGCATTAATTTTTTTAACGCGTTATTTTGACAGCCGTTTATATATATATATATATATATATATATATATATATATATATATATATATATATATATATATATATATATATATATATCTCACAAGCCCCCCAACTTTAACAAATACCATGTTTTGATACTAGTTGGCTGTTTCTTTATGATTACAGATTCTAAACAACCTGTCAAGTAATCAAGTAAAAAAAAAAAAAAAGGAGCCAAACAAAGCAACAACAAACCTAGCCTTCAATCATTCATTTGCATTGATCTGTGAGGCACCAATCCTCTGTTCACTTCCATCCCATAAATACGGGATGATGAAAGAAATCTGCTTTGTATAGCATTAGGCTTTAGCCTCTGCTCTGTGTCTGACTTGGCAGCTTTAAGCCTTGAGGAAACCTTTACTGAGGGAGCTCAATCAGTCTCCATCTCCTGGATCAATATCCATTAGAGAAAAAGAGAGAGAGAGAGAGAGAGAGAGAGAGAGAGAGAGAGAGAGAGAGAGAGAGAGAGAGAGTGTGTGAGTCATAAATGTGAGCTCTGGATCAGATTTCTCTCTCTCTCCTTGTCTGTTTCACTCTCTGTCTTGCACAAACACACGTACACACCAATGCTCATTCAAACATACAAACCAACCTCATGAACCGCGTGTTGCCGCCTCTGAACATTCATTCATGAAGGCCGGCAGTGGGGGTTTTTTCCCCACCGTGAACAATACCCTACACTACCAACAAGTAACAACTGTATGAATTCAACGCTAAATCCTCTTAGTCACCAGTGTAGCCAAATATATGTTTAGCGTGGAAAAACTTGATGATTGACAACATGCCACAACAAAACTCCCTGTTTCGGAGCTCTGGGGCTTAGGTATTAATTCCAGTCTGGAAGGCAGGGGAGAAGCTCTTATTAGTTGTCATTTTGCATTAGGACGGTGAGGCCCAACACGACGCAACAAGAATGAGGGAGGGAGGAAAACATGAAACAGACATTGGCGAATGAACACTCAAACAGCAGGCAGTCGAACAGAGAATAGGGAAGAAAGCAAAAAGGGAGGACATGGGTAAGACAAAGAGACCAAATGCCGAAAGATGGAAAGAGATGAGGATGGAGCTGGGGATGGAAATGCATAGCCTGTGGCAAGACACTCAAACCTGTGCATGTCAAAACAAGATTCCCAAATCTATAAGGAGGAGTTCATGAGAAAAACAAAGAGCAGGGGAGACCTAACGCGACACTCAAACCTTTCAAGTAGCTTATTGTACAAAGCCATTGGTAGGCTATCTATACTCAGGCCTGTAGTGGTTACACTACTGGTTTCACTACTGAGATGACTCTGAACAAGAGCTTTAATAAGTACAAATGTATTCAGTGCCAGAGGAGGTTCAGAGAAACCTTAAAGAACTAGAGATTGTGTACAATAAGAAGCAGACAGTGCTCAGAAATGTGCAGAAAAGTGTTACTAAAGATTTAAGATTTATTTATTTTGATTAGGACAATGCACATTAATCAACATTTCTGTAAATGCACCAGTGTTAGCCAGTCGGCTAATTTTCAACTGTAGTCCTAGTTGCATGGGCAATACAGTAGCTACACATTGTTTGGAGACGGCGGACAATGGACATGGTTTGTACGTTGAAGCAAAAATCTATTAAGTGTTGTGGTGGCCAAATCCAATCTTATGTTTACAGTAAATATCTGTTCAGTTATCTCCTATTGTAGGTGGTTTTGTCAATTAATGTCCTGTTGCACTCAGTGACATAAGCACACTATTGATGGTGCCAGGCTCTCTCGGGGAAGTACAGCAACACTGAAGCAGCATCTAACTATAAGCACAAATCAGCAGTAACCCATCACCTTAAAAACTTACTTATAAACATCAAGACCAGTTTGTGACTGCAGCACAATCAGTAACACATACCTCGTAATCAGTGCTAAGTGTAGCTTTTAGAAGTTTGTTCAACAAGTTGGGTTGTTTGTGGGAAAAAAAAACAAAAAACAACCATTCTCCTAAAGCACGTGTGTCAAATTCAAGGCCCGCGGGCCAAATCCGGCCCCTTGCAGATTTAGATCTGGCCCGTATATCAATTTGGGTTCACAATACATTTTGGCCCGCCTAGTTCCAAGAACACAGGAAAGTGTTTTATAAACTGCAATTACGTGACATTCAAAGCAGAATATGGCAGATTTGCCGACTGAGACTCAGAAATTCCCCCAGAAGAAGCAGAGAGTTTTCATATTCAGGCTGTGAAACAGGTTGTATCATTGTTTTGCTAAATTCTATGATGGCTAAGGAACTCTTTTGATGACTTTTGTAGGGCTTTATGTCAACAAAAATACGACAAAAAGCGTACAAAAATGACAGAAAAAGCAACAAATTTACAATAAGGTGACAAATGTCTGAGAAAGCCACAAACAAGTCGGAACAAAAACAACAAAAATGAGGAAAAAAGCTACCAAAATGTTTTTTAAAAAGTGACATGCAGTAACAAAAGCATGTCAATAAACTCTACATGTCTGGCCCTTGGTGTGATTCTCTATTTTCAGTGTGGCCCTTAATGAAAATGAGTTTGACACCCCTGTCCTAAAGGATCTTCATATAAAATGGTGATTAGACTAAGAAAGCAGCTTATGATCGCACTGTCCATACATGAGGAATCATAATAATAGTTAAGTGCCAGCGCGCCATGTTAAGCTTTAAGTACACAAAAACGTGGATCCCAATAAGATACACTAGGTTTCAGTAACTGTCAAGTTTAAGATAAAATCTCATTTAACATCAGAGATAGGTGAGGTTGGGTAAAGGCTTGTTGTGCTTAGAGTGCTTGAATGTAAGCAGGACTTCATTCTCTGCCCATTACTGTGGCGATTAAGAGAATGCTTTAAGTACAAACGGGCCGGAAATTTAACTGATGCTTATTTGATAATCATTGCTAAAATAGTCGTGATTTTTACGCCGTCAGCAGATAGTGGCATGAAACGTTCATACATAATCCTTTAAATGTGTTTTTGTCAAAAACAGACACAGATTTGTTTCAAATTGTTACAATTTCTCTATTAATTCTGAAGTAGCAGCCTCACTCACCACTGCTAGAAAAAAATGGAAGTTCAACAAAAACTAATTATCCGTCATTGCTTCTCTCAAACAAAAAATAGATAAAGTGAATATATGATTTAAGTGCTCTATTGGTAAATAAAGAGCTATTTCTAAACTACAGCCCAAAACTGCAGCAGATGGCCTTGTGGTAATAAGGAGGCATAACCAAACATTTTAATTAACAAATTAGCAACAGATCTGATTGACAATGAGGCAGAATGGCTGCAGCTGTCAACAAAACATACAAAGTGTGGTTACAACTGAGTTACAGAGTGCCTTTTGCGTCTCTCTCCCTAAAAGGAAGCCATCAGATCAGCTCAATGTTGATACTGAACTTTCCTCTGTGGCTTACCATTTCACTAGACACATAACCAAAGGAGCCAGAGGCTGGGTGTCTCCTCCATGTTTACACCCCTCCAACTGTAGGCCTACTTCAAAATCTCACTTCTATCATAAAGGCCCTACACATGACCAGCCAGTGATTTGACTTGTGAACAGTACAGACAGTGCATTACTATTCTCTGCTTTTCATTTCTCACATGCCACAGTTTACACACATATGCACATTTCACCAGGGGAAATTAACTTGCAACTACACTACACATACAGTATATTACACAAGCAGATACTGGTTCATGGACAAACTTGTTTTAAAATACACATAAACAGTAAGCTACCAAAGCGAGTGGAGTTAGATGATGACACTGGCAGACATGACATCAGGCACTGGATCTACTTCACTGCTTGTAGACACTGAACCTAGCTGGAGGGTTATCTGGCATATGCAAGGGCAGTGTATAAGCTCATGGACAGGAATTCACCCATGGATCACCATTTCATTTAACTGTATCCCAGGAAACTCAAATTACAAATATATTATTAATCTTTGTACCAAATGTATTATTAGGGGCATGGAAATGAATAGAAAAGACATTCTTACACATGGTTTCACTATGCAAAGTCTGACCCCTTTCATCTCTGCCAGGACCCCTGGAATTCAGTTTATGAGCCATTGTTGCAGCCTATGAAATCACTGTAGGCCCGTGTTAGGACTTCAAGTCACAGTCCTTGCTGATTAATTAGCCTACTTAGCTAATGTTAGCAATCTGTGGACAGCATAATACTGTCTAAAAGCAACAGTTCATGTGTAAATCAGTGTCACTGGCATTCTTGTGAGTTAACCACCAACATACAGTGTTATTGATAATAGCCAGCCTTTTGGCCTTGATAGCAATGTTGCACAGCTAGCTTATCCTGCACAGTGCACACCCAGGCTATACGTGCCACGCCATGTATTGTTTACATAGCTTCCCCAGTTGTGCTATTTTATGACAGCACAGAAAACAACAAACAATGAGTTAACGGAATAGGAAATTCAAAAAAGACGCACACTTTATATGTTTGTACTTAATACATCAATTAGCGGTTTGGAAACACGCGAGCTTTGTCAACTCACTGGCATCGCAAGCTAGCAATGCTCAACTAGCTAGCATTTGTTAGCTAACCAAGCAGACAGGATTCACCCAATCTGATTCAGGAATCACTAGCTTATAGGCTAACATTGGAAGCTAATGTTAAAACTAGTTATTAACACATTAGTCCATTATCGGACAGCCCTGACCTGCTTCTTTTCTTGTTTCAGCAAAGTCTAATCTCTCGCCACAGGATTTCTACAAAAATATCATACATATGCCATTTTAACTGTGTATTAATCTCAATAACAAGTCGCTTTGATCCAATTATGTCGGGCTTGAGATGGATGAAGAACATAGCTAACGTTACCTTTGCGGTCCCCGTTTTTCTTTCTTTTAACATTTAACAGTTAATGTTACTGGGTAAAACGTACATGCCACATCCTCAATTTGACAGCAGGCAGTGGTGTAAGAGAGTTAAATAGTGCCTTAGTGGAAAAGGAAAACGTATATGTATTTTTAAGAAAAGTACACGGAAAGCTAGCCCAGCACTGACAAATCTAGGAGAGTTGTCCGAAGATGGAACTCGGAAAATTAGCGATCTGGCTAACGTTGCCTGGCTACACAGTGTGGATGGACTCTCTGATTCTGTAGTTAGAGAAATGTATCCAAGAAACACATTTTCTGAGATTTGCACGACTGTGTTGCTCAATGCTATTTGTTGTACACTTCGTTTATAACAATAGTTATACAATTATTCGGCTAAAGCCTTTACTATACTTCACTTTATGAGCCCCTGAAACAGTCAACACGGACGGGAACAATGTCCCTCACGGAGCCGGACCAAGAGGAGCAGCTCTCAGTGGAGCTCAGTCCGACCTCTCCTACTCAATTTTGGGCTTACCGGTTTTGAAGAACGCCGCTATGTCGCTAGCGTCCTTCGTCGTCTCCTCCGCTCCTTCCCCGGAGCTCATGGCTGCCACAACCCGAACCTGGAGCTCAGTATCTCCCAAGTATATCCCCCCCCCCCCAAAATCGACAAAAGATGGCACAAAATCACTTCTGTCCCGACAAAAGCGCCATTAAAGACACACGGACGGTTACGGTGACTTGTAGACGCTGCAGACCTCCATCTTGGGGTAACGTAATTGGAAACGATCAGCCGGGGGCACCGGGTTCCTCCTCGGAGTGGAGCCGAGGGGAGAGTAGCTGTAGCGCGGAGGAGGGGGGCGGGAGGGGCCGGGTCGCTGCTCGGTGAATCTCCGTAAGCCTTCGGAAATGAGCAGACGGTGGGTCATCAAGGAACGACTGCGGTCACCGTGTGCGCGTGTGTTCAACTTACAGTTAAACGTAGGACATTTAAAACCAACGAGCAATGAAAACTACACATGTACAAAAACAAGGCATACAAAGGCTGTCAGCTATGACCATTATTTGAACGACAGGTTTATAGGATGTGTAATTTGAGCTGTCTAATCTAGCCCAATTATGCGACACACATCGATCGTTGGGAAAATACCAAGTTTGGAGGAATTTAACCGACTATGAGTCATGTATTGTTGATTGTTTCTGTGATCTCTCCATAAAAACTGGGTGAATGTTGCGTTACCCATACTTAAAGGCAGTAGGGTGATTGCTAAAGTCTCCCGGATACAATCAAAGCAGAAAAGATCAGCTGTTTTAATTGAGGCTCTGTCATGGCATTCTTTTCTCTATGCTGTGATCGCTGTGTTACTGTTGCCATCTGCTGGTTTAGGCTGGAACTAATGCTTTTGTTCATAGTCTCTTTCCAGTGACAATATAAATAAGAAACTTGTGTTCATATTATATTAGGCCTACTTCTCGTTCATGATTTAAATGTATAGTGCCAGTCTTCACCTTGTTTTAGAAACAATCCAGCCTTCTTAAGTGCCTACGACACAATCACTGAAACAATGCGTTCAGTTTTAAAAAGCATTAGGAAATGTATAATAAAAATAATAGATACAAACATATTACGTAGCCTAATATAACAATGTAATTGTGAAATAATCCAATAAAAATTTAAAAAAGTGGGATTAAACAACATTTGAGCTGATCAAATGTTGTTTAATCCCACTTTTCCAAATAAGTTATAAAAGGACAACACAATGTCATCTTGTTGATAAACCACTCGACTATTTGATGCTGCATTTCTTTACCCCATTTATTTTAATGAGGGTAGATTACATATAATATACACATCTCAGTATAACACATATCATTCAAACAAAATGTGCATTTTTTTTACACGTTGGGTCTCCATAAATCCCTATCAGCAAAAGAAGAAACCCCAACAGTTTGTGCAGGGCTTGGGAGGTTTATGGGGCATTGATAGGTTCAATACTTGTTCCAAGTGACTGCACCACACTGATTGAAGCTCTGTGCCCGAGTCAAAGCAGGATTTATGCTGCCGCCTTTCTTTCTTTGAACAGCATTCAAGATTATCAGGATAATGCTGCTACTTGTGGATTATTACTAACTCACTGGTGATCATCCACAACTTCTGTGTTGTATTACTAAGTGACATCCAGGGCCTCCTGAATTAATGTCAAGTAAATATTTTCTCGGACAGACCAGAAGGTCATAGGTAGTAATGAGAGCATCACAGCATGGTTGCATGCTCAAAGTGCTTTGACAAGTAACACACACACACACACACACACACACACACACACACACACACACACACACACACACACACACACACACACACACACTGCACAAAATGCTTCAAATGATTTCCAGTCAGTAAAAATGTTGATATTGACTAACTGCTGCGGAAATGTAGCAGACAGACACTAAATTGATGTATCGATGAGATGACATTATATTGTCCTTTTATAACTGGAACTCAACATCTCTTAGCTGTAACATATTCATTCATTCAGTGGAGAAGTGCAGACCAGCCCAATCCTATGAAGCCCATTGGTGATATTTCAATGCAGGTTAATCATTTATATACCAATGTTAAAGAGAGCAGAGTAAAATATCAGATGTTTTAAAAGCATGAATTAGATGCCCATGAGAAAATTAGATGTTAGCAGCCATAGAAAATAATACTTCTCAGAAAAGAATGAAGGCAATACAGCAAGAAATCACAAGATAAGTCAAAATGTAGGCCTATTGAGAAAACATACTGATAAAGATTACAGATAAATATAACCAGGTGAGGCAGTGGGTAAACCCATCTAAAGTCAGGTTACCCTTTGTCTGTGCAGATATTGTTAGCCCAACATTTATGATATTGATTTACAGAATATATATATATATATATATATATATATATATATATATATATATATATATATATATATATATAATTAGATATTATTAGATATAGAAAATGCTGAGTTAAACTGACTTGTGAGAAGCCTATACAGAAGGCTAAGTAATAACGGTTAATTAATCAATTCTTGCTAGTTCATACAGATGGTTAAACTATGCAACTTTATAACAACTGCTGCTGTGGATACAAGTGACACTTATGGAATAATGTTAAACTAGTAGTATATAACAGTATCACAACTAAAGAAGAGTCATTGAGTTAGCAAAGTAACTCTATGTCAGTTACACAGCAATATCTCTCTGAAGGTTGCTAACGTTAGCTAACATTAGCCATCATAAGCTACAGGCCGTACCAGACCACGTGAGGCTGTGTGTGTTAAGTTGAGCAAGGCTCCGTTTTACTGCGTATCAATTCAGCTTTTAATTTGTAAAAGGAATAATGTGTTATTTCTTTTTCTTGCTTCAAAGCAACTGCACTGAGTTAGTAGTTTGATTTGCTACGACTAGAAAACTTCTACTTTAATATCCCCCTTTACTGTGTGATGGCATTTGAGATGATGCTTTTAGAAGGCAGGGATGCAAACTGTTCATGTTGTTGAAATACCATAAAGTTTATCGTCTTTACTTGTGCCACTGCTGTCATGCAGAAGTTGTACCCAATTGAAATAAGGCTCCTAAGTATTATTTGCAGTTAGTGTTCAGCACAACAGACAGTGCTGATTCAGTATGAAAATACAGTGTAAAGTTTAGGAAATTGTATTTAATTTCACTGGCATCACTGCTTATCAAAACTTCTTAGATTCACATAGTATCATGCGTTTTATTGCTTTGACTGTGTATGGTGTTTTGTTTGTTTCTTCTCGGTGCTGATGTATTACTTGTCATGCCCAGCAGAGGGGAGGCTGATACTAGTGATCAACTGGCTGTCCTCCACAGAGGAATATTACGTAATGCTGGGTAGTGAAAGAATGAGATGTATTAGTTTTTGAATAAAATGCTTATAAAACATCACTGTTTCGAACAAGAAAACATCAAGTAAGTACTAAGAAGCTGATTCAGAAAATAGGTTTTCAGGGCCTTAATAACCCTGATGAAGTTTATAGGTCAAACTGTGTTACTTTTCACCATAAAGTTGTATTAGTTGTACATGGATACCTTCTGACTGTTTACCAGTTTAGTTGGATTAGTGCTTGTGTTTTTTACAATAGGTACAGTATGACCTTTATCATTCACTGATCTTTGTGCAGGGAATCTTCATTATCAGCTGAATCTGTGTGCCTGGCTTCATGTGATGAGGACTTTTTGTCATTCAAATATTCTGTGCTACTTTGCATGATACAAAGAAGACGGTAACATTCAATCCCATATTAATAAAACATCATCTGAAGCAGTGGAGAAAATATACAGATGAAAACAAGGCTCAGTGGCACTGGAATCTCCCTTTAATAACTCAGGACCATTGAATGACTGCCCTCAGGTGGTTTAAAATTCCACAGTGACACCTGCCAAATATCCCTCTGAAATGTCAGCAGTAATTACTCCTGTGCTCTGAGACAACCTCTCAAATGAATGAACACAGGTGGGGATCATGCCACATATCCCTTACTCTGTCTCTCTCTCTCTTTGGCTACATAGGCCTATCCCTTCTGTCCTTCTGTCCCTCCCTTGTTGTTGGAAACCTCTTGAACTCCGCTGCTGAATCTTTGGCAGTTTTATACAGTGAGGTTCAAGGCTTTCTATTGTGGTTCTGTGTGTGTGTGTGTGTGTTGTCACAGTGAGGGGTCCTCTTATTGCCACCCCCTGCTTCGCTATCGTAATTATGTGGAAGGAGAGAACAATAACAGCATGTGACTGACTGGCTGACACGCTGACACACACACCCACACACACACACACACACACACACACACACACACACACACACACACACACACACACACACACACACACACACACACAAAATAAGGTGTGTCTCAACGGCCATAATCTTCTAAATGGAAAAAGCTAAGAGGTTAACTGGACCACTATGTGGACAATATAAGCTTCCTCTTAGGCCACTATCACTGTGCAAGACACAAACAAACACACTGTTCTGACCTGAACACACACACACACACACACACACACACACACACACACACACTAGTGATGGATTAAAGTGTGCATGTCTGTGTGCGCGAGCCTCTAAAAATTCTTTTGTGCTTATTTTGTGTGCCACAAAATAAAATTACCACACATTTATTTGCATTATTATTTTTCAGTCACATCACCCCATTCTATCAAAAGATGCACAATTCTATTCTGTTGTTTTTCTTTTTCAAAATATAATCAAAATAGACTTATTCACTTTCTTGCCCAGGAGTTATATGAGAAGACGATACCACTCTCATGTCTGTCTTTCAAATGTGAAGCTACAATCAGCAGTCGGTTAGCTTAGCTTAGCATAAAGACTGACAACACGGGGTAACTTCTATCCCGGCTCTGAACAAAGTTAACAAAATCAGCCCACCAGCACCTCTACTATATTGTTTTTAATTTGTTTGAAAAACAAAGTAAACGTTAATGTGAGGTTTTATGGGGGTTATGTGCGGGCAAAAAAAAAATTCTATAAAAGAATTCTGCAGCTAACCCACAAAAAACTAACTCTCGGACAGAGCTACTGGGCAAGCTGTTTCCCTCTGTTTCAAGTCTTTATACCAAGCTATGCTAACTATCTCCTGGCTGTAGCTTCGTATTTAACAGATATAAAAGAGATTTCTTCTCTAACTTTTCGCAAGAAAGCGAATAGGCCAGTTCCCAAAATGTAAAACTATTAATTTAAGGATACATCATAACGAATAAATTGGTTTTACAGAAGTCGTTTTGTACCTACTTTCACTGTCTCCCCATTGGGCTCAATTTTTTATGCACTTGATGTGCACCATCTGTAGCTTTACATACTGCTGAGGGACTGGGAGGTTATTTACAGTTTATCTGAAGCCCCAGCAATTGGACTTTTTTGTCAGCCATAACTGAACCACGCAGTCCACACTGTGCTTGAGGCATAGTCTGTCCACTGTTATAAATTGATGCTGCTGCCAGAGTTACACAGCAGATGCAGGGAAAGACCTTCAAAGGACCTTGAATTGACAAGTGTTATCACAGCATAAAGGGAGACACAACAATGTGCTATCACTTCATTTTCAATCCATTGTTTGCGACTCTCAACAATCTCGTAGCAATAATTCAAAAGCGTATCAGCTAACAGACAATGCATGGGTTGCAATGCATATATTCCTTCCAATAGCAGCATTCTGACTGTAACTATGATATAAGTAAGGGATACAGGTGGGAGACAGGCCGATCTGTAAATACATTCGCTTAAATACACCCGCTACTGCCAGCCTGTTTAACTTTAGTTAAAGATACAGCAATAAAAGATGTGCCATAAAGAACTATAGGGATATGTGTAGTCACTTATCAGGGTTATGATACAGTAAGTAACTCTTAAACCAGTTCCATAAGCTATAGGCTACTAATTCGAATGTAGGAATCATCTTATAAGCCTCCCCTAAGTTGCCAAGTGAAAGGAAAATGGAAGCTTTATCAATAATTGATGGTAAAAGCAAGACAGTTTACAAACAATTAACTTAATAAGCCCCGCTGTGGCTTTTCTCCTTGTTATTTCCCTGCAGCAAAAATAGCTCTGGGTCTCCACAAAAAGGGTACATTAGAAACCATTTCCCACCAGGTCATATAGTAAATTGTGGCTTTCAGCCAAATCAGTTGAAATTTGATCATTTCAAACAATAGAAATGAGCAGAAATGATGTAGCCTGTTCAGAGGATAAAAACAGTCAAGAGACTAATGTTCCCTCAAAGCTGGTATACACACTGGTATAATAAAATGATATAACATTATTACATACAACTTTGTTTAGAGGACACTGGTATTATTAGGCCTAGTCCATATGAAAAGGCATTTGAGTTAGTTGACATAGCTCTTCGAAACGAAATACCATGTTTAGCACCTTGAAACTCTAAAGTACACGCAAAAGAAAGCGCTTGTGAACGTAGCACATTTGACACCAGTTGAAACAATCAGTATCCTAGCAACCGCAAACGCCAACCAGCGTTCTGCGTAGTCAAGCTAGAGTTTTCAGTATTTGTGAGGTTTTATCAATCTTTTAATGTAACTTAGCTTTTACCTTACCTTTACTGAGTGGTTTTAGCCAAGAAGATGGACGTATTACTCGAGGCACAAACCAAACCGCTTTCTATACTGTCTGCATTTAGTTACGTCCCACCACGACGGAAGGAAGAAATGTCGTACTTTAACAAAGGCTCAAAGGTAAATAACGTGTTGCTATTTGATACTTTGTTGTCACTGCCAGCTGTGCTAAAATAATCTCACTGCTAAAGCTAGGCAGCTAGTTAGAAATGCTTATTTAGATTAATCATACTGTGACAGTATCACAGCAGAAAATATGTTCAAATAAGAAATCCCACCGGCCACAGAGTCTCATTAAAGTCATTGTCATATTTGTCCAACAATGATATCATGTGAGTGTTTCTAAATGATTACCTTAAATGCCACTCCGTGACTGATCCACTGCTGTTTGTTTTCTTGTGACCACTTTTAAGAAGAACTTGTTGTGATTATTGCCTTCTACCTCCTGCACCTTCCCCAAAGTGGCATACAATGACCCTCTTCTGTTTAAGGACAGGCTTTGAATGATAAAGACTGGTTCGCTGTCTCTCCCTTGGTAGGCCCCAGAAGTGTTCACGTACGACCAAGTGTTCCAACAGGAAGAGGGTTATGACATGAGACTGCACCGAGATGACAGAAAACACTTTAAAGGAAGAGGACTAGACATAAACGAGGAGGTAGCGACCACTCTTTAGTTACTATTTTGGTTCTCGTCTTTGGATGAGCTCAAACTTGAGTTGAATGATTCTGACAAGTGTGGCAAGCCTTGTGGATGTAATGTGGATATAATGACTAAGTGTGTAAAGGCAAATAATAGAACAGTTACACCAGTCTGGTAAGTTCAGAAAATGACATCACTTTACTGTAATACAGCCTTTAAAATCAGGAAAAGACAACACTTATGCCATATTACGATATTATCATACCCCAATCTAAGACGATATCTAGTCTCATATCACGATATCAATATAATATTATTATATATAGATATATTGCCCAGCTCTAATAAATATATACTTGTTTTGTAGGCTATGTTAAGAAATCATGGATCTGACATCATTTACATCCTTTAGTAATCCAAACTCTGTCCTGGATTTTATTTTATTTTTTCTTTCGATTATACTGTAGCACCTCAAATCCAAACTAAATGTAATCGTGATCATAGCTGAAGTCTATTATAGCTCAACATAAAACAAAAAAATCGCTGCGTGGCTATAGTCTAATTTGATGTATTTGATAAATGTTACTACATCTACATCGCCAATTCACTAAACAAACCAGGTAATGTTATAGTAACAGAAACCATCCAGCTGTAGAGCTGCTACAAATGCTCAATCTTTCACTTACGTACAGACTGATTAATGCAAACTCACAAAAAAGAACTGTGTCCATCACCTTCAGAAATGATAGGCTTGTCATATTAAGTAATACTACTATTTATAATGATTCATCGTTCAAATCTGACACATTAAAATTCACGGACACAGACATGTAACCCACACACTTTGATTAAAGAACCTTCCTTCCTTTTGACTTGACCCACCATTGACTCAATGGTACCATGCTATCAGGGATAACTTGGAAATTGTGTTCCCCACTGGAGGTAAAATGTTGAAAATGGCTGCATGATTTATTATATATTCTTATATATATATATATATTTTGGGCCATTTTAGCCTTTAATAGACAGGACAACTGTAGACAGGTAAGGGGGGCGGAGGAGAGAGAGGGGGAAGAAATGCAGCAAATGGCCGCAGGTCGGACTCAAACCCTGAGCCACTGCGTCGAGGACTGAGCCTCTGCATATGGGTGCCCGCTCTACCAGGTGAGCTACCCAGGCACCCATGATTTGTTTTATTCTAAACTTATGAATTACAGTTCATTCCTTCTTATCCAGTAGTGACGTCAGTGGACAGTGCCGATAGCACTGACCACCTACACACTTGGCACACAGACCAGTACATTATAAGCATTTGCAACTTGCAAACCAAAGCTTTAGATGATGTGGGCAATATGGCTTTTGGAGTAGATGGAAATATCAGGATATTATGAGAATTCGTTCTAATAGAGCATACATTTAAAAATGTTCCATATTTATAAGTCTGTTCTGTTCTGTTTTTGTTTTTTTAAACACGTGGTAACTGACATACAGTATATTGACATCTTAGTTTTATGACATTGTTTGGTGGCTCCTTTTGAAGCCATTTCATCTCCATGGAGGAATTATTCATGTCGAGAAAACTAGCTCACTGAGTGAGTTTCTGGGTCGCTGAAAGCAGAGAGGGTGGTGAACAAAGCAGCTCCACACACTGCTGAGCTTGTAATTACAGCGAGTTGAGAGGTTGGCTGTCAGCATTTGTGACAGCTCCTGCTGAATTACAATGTTTCTGGGCCAAGATTCACATTCGAATGTGAATTAAAAACATTTTATTGTATAAACCATTCAGAGGATAATGGCAGTGGAGTTTTTTTTGTGTGTGTGTGTGTGTGTGTGTTCCGGTTTTAAGGCTAAGACTAAGGCTTATGCAAATAGAAAAGCTACCAGTGAATCTGCCGCGGCCAGAAGAAGTTACTCTCTGCTCTGCAGATAGTTAGCCTGACCTCCCTAAAGTCAGAGGCTGCCAGAGTTCAAAAGTGGGTTGAGAGACACACCGCTGCCCTGGGCCACATTGAGATGCGTGTACTTTTCCTAATAAAATATTATGGTGTAAGCTATTAATTTAATTTGTTAATTTTCACTCCTGCCAATATTGTACCCTAATACATGTACTGGGAATGAAGAGACAAAATGAAAGACGATGATGAAACAGAAATCCATACCAAATCACAAATTACATGGCAGAGAGGGGGTAACAATCATCTTTTTACCTCAGTTCTGCATTGATGGTATGGTTCCATGTAGGTGTTGTAAGTTACATGTAGTCAGCGATCATGCACAATACCTTGACTCCAGAACTGACGCACCTACTGTAACAGGAATGCAACCATTATCAATGTTATTGAATTGTTATGCATGTCAAAATGTCTTCTGTGAAAAAAATCTATTGGCTATTTCCTCAAAATTGTTCAACCCAAACCCAGGATAATAGCCAGTCTTGATTTATTCATTTATTTATTCTGTATCTCTTTGCCTTTGTTGTCCTATTCAACCCCAGGAGAAGTCCAGAGCCATACCGGTGCGCACCTCTGCAGAATACGGCCGCCGTCCCGTTCCCCTCACCTACCAAACAAGCCGGCAGCACTCACGCGTGGCTTGCATAAAAGCAGAATTTTTCATGAAAAATGGAATTGTCTGGAATGTGGCAGAAGGATACGGATCAGTGGTCCCTGATTGAGTGTTTGTTCTCACTGTGAAAAGAATAAACGAGTGTTGTAGTGTGTAGATTGTACTCGATGGGTCCAGAGTAAAAAAAAAACAACATCATTTAATCAGATGGCGTTTGATTATGGTATATTATTGTATTCTAGTTAGTCATCATTAGCAAGACAAATTGTTATTTTAAGTGAAATATTATCTGTCAAAAGACCTTAAAGAATACATCAAAATATGAAGACGGTGACATTTTCCAGGAAGCTCACTCCATCAGTATGAGCGTTATTTAAAGGCGCGGGTGATACAAGTCCAACAATGTGTTCCAGTTATTGCAGCTGGATATTGCACATTTCATCAAAGATCAGTCTTGGTGTTCATATTTCTGCCTTCAGTATAATGGTTGCTTTTATTAAGAGAATGAATGTTCTGGATGACAGGCCTAATGTGAAATCTTAAACTCACTTCCATACTGACTTCTCTATTGAGCCTGCCACTTACTACTGAAAGCGGGACTAAGATTGATTTACATAAACTGCAGAAGTTACAGAGTTGCTTCAACCAAACACACAATCATTCATATACATGGTCTGTACTTGATCTCCCTTGGCAGTTGATTTTTTTGTTACCCATGCTTCATGTAAATACACTTCTTTCTCCGCATCACTTACCTCTTTGATTTTCAAGTTCTTGGATTCTTTTCGTGTATAAATTCTGAACCCACGCAACTGAGACTCCTACATAATAGGATTTGTTTTTAGCACAGACATCTCTCATTTGCTTCTGCCTTTGTACTCTGGCAGAAATAGACCATTTATTCTTGGAAATTATACAGTATTTGAATGTGTTTTTGTGTTCAGACTGCAGTTATTTAAGAGGATTAGGAGCTAATACAGAAGGTGAAAGGAAAAAAAGAAAAATAGCTGCGTAAAATGCAAATGTCTAAAACAATGGTTTCACACCTCAAACAGCAGATTCATCCTCAGAGATTTCAGAAGTGTTAACAGTGACAATTGGTATTTGTAAGCCAGAGGGTATACCATCATGTTATATATTTAAGGGAATAATTCAACATTTTGAGAAATATGCTGAGAGAAATTTGCTTCCTCACAAGTGTTCTCTCTATTGCTTTAAAAAAGATCATATACTGTTAAATATGCTGTTATTAGAGCTACTGTAAAAAAAATAGCGACCAGTATTACTAATGTTTCTGGCATGTTTGATACAATAAATACATATTCCAAATGAAAACCTGTATTGTCTCTAATCATTCAAACCAATGACCTTACGATCTTTTGCCTGTATTGTGAGCACATCCGGTGAATGTTTGTACTGTGATGAGTCTTTCCTGTTGCACTTGTGTTTAAAGCATTAAAACAGACACTGGATGTCAATTTACGTACAAATGTTTAATGAATAACAAAAGGATTGCAGTGGGCATTTACACACATTGCTGTTGGTTTGGTTTCAGATGAAATTATAAAAAAAAAAAAAAAAAAAATCCTTGAGCCCCCGAGTCCACCGACTCTTCAGTGAGATACAGACGCAGCTCTAAAGCTATAAATACAATTCACAGGTTTTGGCAAACTACCCATCACACTGGCGATTTGCTGGCACATACTGCTCTCTATATGACAGTAAACTATTGTGACATTCATGTGGAATAAAATGGAACAAATCAGTCCACTAAAAACACAGCTTGGCAGGCAGCTCAGTTTGCTCATTTATAAGGCTCTGAAGCACTGCAACACCAGCACGGGTAATTAGCTCCACACCACTACTATTGTACAGATGGGTGACTGCAGTCCTCGAGAGGAGAGCTGCACTATTTTGGCAAACCTCTCTTTAGTCAGGCACTCCTTTAGACAGTGAAGAGACTCCTCGGAGCAGAGTCCTTGTTAGACTTGAGATGTGAAAACCACCCAAAGTGCAGCGTTGAAGGACTGTGGCAGTGCACCTCGATGTGTCGCTAAGGACAAAACTGCTTCTTAACAATTGTCTATCCATTGTGCTGCAGGCTGCTGGTAATGGGTTTTAGTTATGGAGCATGAAAAATCACTTTGACGGCCACTTTGTGTGTGTGAGACTGTGTTCACAAGTCTTATTTGTTCGGTTAGCGTGGCATTCTTAAGGCATCACAGTCCCTTGTGACAGAGATCGGGTCATCTCTGTGTGAACAAAGTAGGTCTTCAGCTCTCCTTTGCCCTTCACGTTAATGATGCCACGACATGAACACATGTACCCTAGTGTTGATAAGATATGACGCGTCTCCTCTGTCACCTGTACAAGAGAAAGAAACACAACTAGATTAAGAAGTTCACTAGCACGCTGGAAGACATGCACCTGTATTTTGTAAGACATCCCACCTGTATTTTTCCCAGTACCCCAGTGGTCTCCATCCTACTGGCCACATTCACACTGTTTCCCCAGATGTCATACTGAGGTTTCTGGGCTCCGATAACCCCTGCAATCACTGGCCCATGGTTAATACCTATAGCAAAAAATACCAAATCACAAATTACATGGTTTCGATCTCCTCACACTCCCTCTTGAACTTGTCCCTCCACAGGAAGTCCAACCTACAGTAATATTCATTCTGTTACAGGAGGACACAGAGTAAAGAGAAACCTGTCATTGACACGTAGCACTCTGCTCCAAAGCTACAGGCCACAGAGAAGAAAACCTTCATCAAGTTTAAGGAAAGAGACTGAAAAGTTGTCAGTTTTAACTGACAGTTAAATTCTGATATTTGTCTCTTATACAGTAGTCCTCCAGCTACACGAATGTGTCCATGATATGAGAGCATTTCTCACAGATAGGCCACCTGAATTATGTTCTGATCATTTGCCACTAAGTGGAAAATGTACAGGATTTCAGGGCAAACCTAACCAACTGAAACTAAAGGGCTCGCTTGGTATTCATAGAAAATGAACGTCCCAATAAAGACGATGATGAAACAGAAATCCATACCAAATCACAAATGACATGGCTGATTATTCTGCATAATCACATCTCATTAGGTTTAACCTTTGCTCTCAAACAGGAGGAGAAAAAAACCCACATTCATGCTGTGAAGAAACATTCTCACCAATTCTGAGTCGGAAGTCGTTGAAGGAGTGTTTGTTGATGACATCTAGCTTCCCCACAAGAGCAAAGGCAAACTCCACCATGGTGCCAATGTGCATGTACTGTCTGTCATGTTCCTGAGGGAAATGCAGAGGGGAGAAAACAAGTGAAAGGTGCTATCTGAACCATGTGTTGTAATGGACTGGAAAGCATGACAGGCGTAGCAACAGTAACTAAGGAGGGGTGGGATTTCACAGTCGGGGAGATTTTTATTTTTTTATTTTTTAAACAATATGTTGCTACATTTCTGTGTGATGATCTCATTTGCTTCCAGCGACTACAGAGATGTATTCAAATGAGTGTAGTAATGAATCACTGATGCTTGAATGTTATGTGTAGCATATTTTAAGGGGCAACCCACACAAAGCTCCCAAATGTATTTGGACAGCAATACATACTTTGATGCTTACGCTTTATCCTGTTTGGTTGCCATAAATGAAAAAGGACAGGTTTATTGAATGTGAGCTCAAGCTGCCAAAATGGTTTTGGCACTCTGAAATGAGGTGACCATGTGCAAAAAGCTCCTCTTGTTCTTTGCCTGGTGTTATATTACCAATATGAGCTCAACTGAAAGCTGGACAGCAGGAGCATTAACCTCAAAGTCAGTGTGTCACTTTGTGTCCATATGTGTCCACTTACTGCGTCGAGGCCATGCAATGTCAGTGTGTGCGTGTGACTGTGTGAAGTGCATGGGCCCTATTTTAACGATCTAAGCGCATGGCGTGAAGCGCCTGGTGCAGGTGCGTTTAGGGCGTGTACGAATCCACTTTTGCTAGTTTGACGGCATAAAAAAAAGGGTCCGTGCGCCGGGCGCTTGGTTCAAAAGGGTTGTACTTAGTGTCTTCATTAATTCATAGGTGTGTTTTGGGCGTAACATGTAATAAACCAGAGTGTCATCTCCCATTTCCTTTAAAAGCCAGGCGCGTTTGTACCTTGGCGCCAGGGCCGGCGATTGCTATAGGCGAACTAGGCGATTGCCTAGGGCGTCAAATGTGTTGGGGGCGCCGTGTCGCCCTTAGGTCTACTTCTCTTTAATAATAGAATTAGAATGACAAGTGAAATAAAACATGTTTATTAAACATGATCATCCTAGGGCGCCCCCTCAGCCACACGTTTACTTGTCAACCTGATTATTAGATGATTAGATCGTGATGTTTCCAGTCTATGGGTCAGACTCAAACACACGGAGCTCTGAAGCAGACCTGTGCGTCGCTTAGCGTCCACTCTCTCTGTAACAATAGAGACGAGCAGCGGCACAGACCACGGAGCTGCTGCAGCGCGTCTTCCATGGTCTGTGCAGCTTCAGGTTTATAAAGGACGCGCTCTGCTGTCGACATGCTGCTGCAGATGTGTCCCGTATGTCCTCCGTGTATTTCTGCCGTAGTTTCGAGTTTCCACCTCTGATGTAGAGCAGCGTACAGCCACTTCCCTAAACGTTGGCTCATTCAGAGACCAGAGTCTCAAACGGGGCTCTGAGTCTGTCAGAAGGTCTGAGATCTACCGTATCAGCAGAGCAATCACGTAATGCACAGCAGGCTATGGTGCAAGTAGATTATTTTCTGAAATATAGTGACTTTATTCTTGTAATAGCCTATTATCACTTCATTTTTCTCAAAATATCACAACTCCTCCAAATCTCAGAGAGCACAGATGAGATATATTTTGAAAAGTTTTGAACATGAGCAGAAATCTTGCACAAACACATCTGAAATATTACAGTCCAGGGGTTTATTAATCCATTAAAATGAATAATGTATCATTGAGGTGAATAATTGTCATGTGCACATTTAAGGAGGTTACTTCCTCAACAAAAGACGCAAAAGAGAAGGGAAGAGTAAATTATAGGCGACGTGTGGTGACTCAGATATAATTAGAAAATTCGATCTATAGGAGAATAAATAGATGAAAGCAATACAGAATGCCTGAGAGCCTTATTGCAATATATTCCATTATGTTTTTATATTTGGATTGTAATCTATGTTTCCCTTTACATATTTCCAGCATAAATTGATTCAGAAAAAGGTAGAAATAGGTGCATAAAAATTCACCTGAATGCAGGAAATGAAGTGTTTAATGCTCAAAATGTTCAGGGGGTGGACCCCCAGACCAAAGCACTGGCCTTTGGGTTGCCAGGCCAGTTATGATTAGACCAAATGTTGGTGCCATCTAACTTACATGGAAGCTAGAAACTAAAATGAACATACATACCTACTCTATCGCTGACACAGCGCTGTGATCTGGCAATGCGAGACTAGGGGGGGGGGGCGCAAAACTCAATCTCGCCTAGGGTAACCAAAGGGCTAGAGCCGGCCCTGCTTGGCGCACTGCTATTATGAGGGCGGATTTGCACCATAATATTTTTATTTGTACTCTTTTGCATGTTTGTGTGCTGCTGCGCTTCCCTGTGTGTGCGTAACAAGCATAGTGTGCGCACGCTGTGCAGAAGCCTAGGCACATTTTACTAATGCGCTGTTACATAGGAAAGCTTTTTTTTGCACACCTCTTTTGTCGGGCAGGTGCGTAGGATATGATCAAAAGTAGCAGATCAGAAGCTTAGAGAAAGTCCCGCACACTGATCATTACAAGCAATAATTTATTTAGAAAACGTTTCAGTCTTCGACCTTCTTCAGGTAAATGTTAAAACAACAATGAAATGCTGCGCTATTGACTTTAGATCAGGTTTTTGTTGGTCAATGGCGCGATCAATTCCCGAAGCCTCAAGATAACAATACGCCAAGAATGCACCTGAACACACCTCCCTGTAAGACCAGCACGCCCATGGGCGCAAAGATGGGCTCAGGTGCATTTGCTATTTAAATGACGTGGGCGCTGGACGGGAAACTGACAACTGCGTCGGTCTTAAGGCGCTGACACACAAAGCTGATAATCGTCCGTTGGACAGTCTGGCGAGGTCAGTGACTCGAGTCTGTTCGGTGTGTTCCGTGCCGTCGTCCATCCGAGGGACCGTCGGCCTTCATTTTGGCCGATTTGACATTTATAATTGGCGGGGCAGGCACTGCCGGCAGTCGGACTCAAATGACCCATCTGATTGGTAGAGTGCTAACCCGGAAACGGGGAGCGGAATGAGCGTGACTAGAGTCTCTCAAAATCAGACAAAAATCTTTTAATCTGACCTTTGTCGATCTGAAATGAAGACAGATTCAGCAACTGCATGGCCTATTTCTCGCTTAAAATGTTTTCAGGAACACGTTTCGATGAACTATTTTAGTAGTATGAGATCGTATTCTGAACAAGCCGCCATGACAGTCTGTCTTTGAATTTCCGGAGAAACAAGACCCACATGATGGGTTCGTCCAATCAGCTGCCGGTTTTCATTTTTGGGCGACAATACAGATTAGCGCCGCCTGCTGTTATGGAGTATTACGTCTCGTCTCTTTGGTGTGTTCTGAGGCATTTTTTTGACCAACTCAGGGAGACTGATCAGTCCAACTGCCTTTTCTGCCGACGGTTGGCCATCTGGTTGGTGTGTTAGCAGCTTTTAACTAGCAAAGACACCATGTGTGTAATGCATGCCTGTGCACACTCTGGTCCTGGTGTCACATTGAGTCCCGTTGCAGCCATGTAGGTGCTACCAATGGTCTTTATCTTCTCCACCCCGCTGAACTTAGGTTTGGACAGCAGCTGGAGACACAAAAAAAGAATACAGTACATATCACGACATACACAGGAGTAGGAAATAACGCTAGCTTCCTGGTACACTGCTGGTACATTTGCCTGCTTCTTCTACTACTTTAGAGCATAATCACCCAGTGTGGCTGCTTCTCTAAAAAGCAGGATGATCAGCTTGAGTGGAGTTTACCTCATCAAAGTCCGCTATGATCTCGTTGAGAAGACGGAGGCACTCCAGTCCTTCCTTATTGACATCAGACTCAGTATAAAACTCTTTGAAGTCTGGGATGGAGGCGAACATCACACACACCGACTCGTACGACTGATGATAAAGGTCCTGATAACAAGCAAGAAGAAGATAACAACTGGATGTGTTGTATTGATCGAGCAACGGTGAAAGAGACTTAAAGACAAATAGTCCGTGGTTTCAATGAGTCCCAACCACAGAAAGAAGATTTATGAGCTGAATACCTAACACAGATCAATGACACGGACTCTTTGAATAAATAAAATGAAACTAATCATCTCTGTTGGGACACTGGGTCCCTGCAGCAGCAAGATAGTAACAAGCATTCATCACAGGAAAGACAGAAGTAAGAACAGACTAAATGAGGGTACCAAGTGAACCAAAAATGTAAGCCTAAAGGAGAAATATAGGTATGGAAAGTATGTTATACATCAATTACAGCATGTATGCAGGGACAGCATGCAACAGCAGCAAAGCATGAAGAGGGAAACTAAGAAAATGAAAAGAAAATATGAAACTATACTGGGAAAGTGAATGACGCATACAACGGGTAACAAAATAATATGCTGATAAAAAACATGTGACAGCACACTCAAATACTGTAGATCCAATCTCATATATTCAAAGGAATAGTTTGACAGTTTGGGAAATACACACACCCCTACACCTAAGTACCACAACACCAACATGAATATAGTAAGACTGTCACTTTTCTCGGGAATTCACCTCATTTTTCCAGTTGCGCCCCAGGAAGTGTTCGGCGACGTGGGCAGGTAAAACGTTCTCCAGCAGAACCCGGTTGAGGTTCTCCATGGTTTCGATCTCCTCACACTCCCTCTTGAACTTGTCCCTCCACAGGAAGTCCAACCTACAGTAATATTCATTCTGTTACAGGAGGACACAGAGTAAAGAGAAACCTGTCATTGACACGTAGCACTCTGCTCCAAAGCTACAGGCCACAGAGAAGAAAACCTTCATCAAGTTTAAGGAAAGAGACTGAAAAGTTGTCAGTTTTAACTGACAGTTAAATTCTGATATTTGTCTCTTATACAGTAGTCCTCCAGCTACACGAATGTGTCCATGATATGAGAGCATTTCTCACAGATAGGCCACCTGAATTATGTTCTGATCATTTGCCACTAAGTGGAAAATGTACAGGATTTCAGGGCAAACCTAACCAACTGAAACTAAAGGGCTCGCTTGGTATTCATAGAAAATGAACGTCCCAATAAAGACGATGATGAAACAGTGTGAGATTCTCTGCTCTCATTGCTCAAAGAAATAGGAAGCTGACAGAACTGATTTGCATAAAAGGTAGCCACCGCTTTTTATTTTTTATGTTTGGATTATTCATGCTTGAGGGAGTTTTCTTTCTATCAGGGTCATAACATCCCAGGAGTGTGTGTTTGTGCTGATCAGATGGGGTCCCCTGAACACACCATCATTATGCTGGCGTATATCTGAAAGCTCCAGGCTACCTGTGGGCTGGCCCCTACAGTGTGTGTATGGATGTATGTGGGAGCACTTTCTGTCTCCTGTGAGACATATTTCATATGTGTAGTTAGCAGTTTGGATGCTGTATGTGTGCACTCAGTGTTTTTCCCTTGAGATAAAAGTGGTGCCAATTTAGTAGGCCCATACTGCTCTGTGCTGAGATCTTGTGCTAAAGTGTTGATAGCCTGAGGCTGAAATAGAAATACAGTATGATAGAAAGAATAGTTAGTCTGAAGCATTTGTGTATTTATAATTATGTGTGGAGCGAGTACAACTTCAGTACATCCCGGAGTCTAGAAAGTAGGCCGTTTAGAAACCAGCCAACAAGCCTGTAAATGAACTTTGCTCCATCGTGCATCTGTTCTTGAGGGATGAATTACAGATGCATTCGTTCTCCTAACCTGCTTTCTCTTCCCTCTGACTAAATGGGTAGAAATGGGCTCATTAGATTTGACGATGAAAATTTTGCAAGGCAAATTTGTTAATAGCATGTAAAAATGGATGCCCCTTGGCCCTGTGCCCTCATATCCGGCACCGGCTTACGTACTTCTGCGTCGAGGGCTTCGGGTGACGTCACTTCTAACACCTTTTGACCTGTTATTTTGAGGATAATTGACGAAGCATTTTGCTGCAGTAATTTATCCTCGAAAAGCATCTGGAAAGACGAACCCAATTACCCCTGAAAGACCTTGATAAGAGCGCAGCCCCTGGAATAAGACATGATAGCAACAAAGAGTTTACCCCGGCAAAGTTATGTTTCCAAAACACTTCCTTCCCTTCTGGTGACAGTGACCCAGAATGAGAACAACATATGGAGCTGTTTGGACCAACTGTGGCTCTCAGAGGAGCCCTAGTTTTGGGTACAGAAGCTCTTGGGGGAGTCCTTCTGTACAGAACATCTGTTTTGGGGTCAGAGATGATAGATGGTACCCCAAGAAAAGATAAAACACACACACACACACACACACACACACACACACACACACACACACACACACACACACACACACACACACACACACACACACACACCAAATCTGTGTCAGCTGAGTTAAGCTCTCATATGAAGGGGCAGGCTGGCTACCCCACTGCTACAAAATGTCAGTCTGAACAAGTATTTTGATCTTTGAGCATTTTGAGCCAAATCCTTGTTCACTTGCTTCCAAATTTTGTTCTGGAAAGTAGTGCAGGTCATTTCAATTCCATTGGTATTAAGTGTCTTGATCAAAAGCCTCTCCTCATGCAGAGAATTTCAATAAAACCACATTCTGTGACAGCGCTGAATGGCTTACATAGACATGTCTAGTTATGTCACTGTGGTGGCCAGTTTAAGAAGACTACTGACCTGTCTGGCTAATACCAGTAGGGTGATGAAGAAGATGAACAGAGACACAGAGCCCATCGTCTTTAGATCCTTCAGCACTCCTGGTCTGGACACACAGAGAGAGAGAGAGAGAGAGAGAGAGAGAGAGAGAGAGAGAGAGAGAGAGAATACAATTATCAATTATTATGTCAGCAAATCGTCTGAAAAAAACTAAACTAACAATGACTTGATCCTACCAAAATGTATTGTCTGCGTAGCCAATGCCTGATTAAACACATTCCTCTGTGCTGTGCTCCATTGTTGTCCAAACTATTAAAACACATACAGTTTTTCACATGTTGTTATGTTGCAGCCTCATACTAAAATCGCTTCAATTAATTTGTTTTGCTTTTACTTATGACAGAATATTTCTACACTGTATTATTGCTACTTGTACTGAAGTAAAAGGTCTGAATTCTTCTGCCACCACTGGTGAACCGCCTACTCATTTTGAAGGCAGAGCGTCATTAACCCTAACATTGAAGCAGACATTAATTTCGCTATGATAGATTGCCAAACTCTGCTACTCTGTACCGTAGTTTAATGAACAGAAGGAAATGTCTCCCCAGATTTTTAGGAAAAACATGTTTAAAAATGATGAAAATAGATCAGCAATAATGTGTAGTAATTATGATTTGTAAATCCCTGGTACAGTATGGTCTTTTAAATCTTTTCAAAGTTCCCTGTGTCTGTTTATTGATGTAGATGTGAAGTAAATGGAAAAAGCATGGTGAAGAGAAGTCTCCTTTAACACCTGTACGATTCTACTTACAAGATCATTTGCTTTCATTCATTTTGCACTGCTCAAGTAGAACATATGGTTGGCATGTATCAACTTGCTTTTACTGGTGTACATTAGAGGATGAACTTATATGACGTCAGTTCACCAAACTGTAGTGAGACACACAGCTTAATGCCATGCAAACCTATCTTTTAAGGTATTGCATTGTAAATTGATGCTTGTTAAGTTTTATTTGGCGCTGGCTTACAATTCTATTTATATTTCCCAGTGCTTTGGCAACAGCAGTACACTCTTCATGCTAATAAAGCCACGGTGAGGAAGAGAAACAGAAGCGAGTTGGAAAAAAAGTATTTCTTCCCCAGTCTTTTTTCTTACTGCTCTGAAAACTTTTTGCATAATGGGATTTCTTCAGCAGTGAGACTCCAGCCGTCACTCAAATGTGAGAAATGAATTCAGCTCCATCAACACAAACTGCTGTATCTCATTCTGCCACTCATCATCCTCCTCTCCAGGGGTTACACTTGATCAACATTCATATGGGATATTGCTCCCTCAGCGGACCTGTCCCTGGGTCCAGTCTCATTAGGCGTTTTAATAGGCTCTGCTCAACTGATGCGGGCAGGTTGCAGGGTCAGAGGGGGGGCTAGAGAGAGTGTGTGTGTGTGTGTGTGTGTGTGTGTGTGTGTGTGCGTGCGTGTACAGTTTGCAGGTACCTATCCAGTGTATTGGTGGGGTACGGTGCTTTGCTAAATCCATCCAGCAGGGAGGCGTGTGTCTGGAGGATGATGATGTTGTAAATCACCACGGCAACCAGCATCACCACCATCTTCAGCTCGTAGTTGATCCTCAGGAACACTGAGCACGACACCAGCCCCAGTATACAGCAGTAAATGAAGTACTGGAGACCGAGAAAGAAAGAAACATGGTGACCAAACAACTTTTCTGCAGAGGTGAAGCACTGTGTGACCTCAGCAACACATAACCCTGATGTTTCATTTAGTTTGAATACTATCATGAAAATATGTCAATATTCTTATACAACCAGCACATTTATTTTGTGTGTCTAAATGTGTGTATAATCTGGCGCCACTCATGATTACAATAAACATCTTGGTTTGTCTGGGGTGATTTTTTTCTTCTGGCTTGGTGTGAAATTATGTCATCAGCAGTACAGTTTTGAAACGGTTACGCAGAAGTTTCCTCGTGCAACTGGAAAACATTGTCATGGCTGCCTCTTACTGTAATAATGCATATCGAAGTCCCGCCCATACACCCACCCGACCAATCACGAATCAATCACAGCTGTCAATCATGACTTTTCACCCCATTTTTGTTGGATCAAATAACTAAAAATAAAACAAACATTAGCGTGGTAAGAACTACCTAAAATTACAGACCATCTTTGGGAAAAATGGATTTGACATTTCTTTTTTTTGTTTGGCCCATATCACATCCGCTAACATAAGCCGCTTTCTGACCAAGTAGTTACAGGAACGTAGTTATAGGAAAAGTCCACTTCTAAACAGATCTACTAACTACTCTCCCCCAAAACCGTTTTTTCCAATTGCATTCGCACTGGAATGCAACGGTCTTTATAGCGTTAAAATCAGAAAACAAATACACCAAAAAAGTATGAACTAAATACTAAATCTAATGTATATAGCATATTTGTCATATTTTAAACAAGTCTCCTGAAGAGAAACATATCTCTCTCCCCCGCCTCTGCCTGCTGCGCTGTGGACGTGTGTGTGTGACTGTGTGTGTGTGTGTGTGTGATGGCCGGCCAGCCGGAGGACACGCTTGTGGAGTTTAACTCCGAAAAGACAGTTAACCACAGGTTCCCGTTAATCTTATGATGGACGTGATGTGTTGTGATATTTAAATAAACGAACCGTCAACGGCGAAATAAAAGCCTCTTATTTACGAGAGCGGTCTGAGAGACCTCCAGCTCACAACGGGGTCTCTGAGCATGACTGGCCGAGCGATGAGCTAGCGGCCGGGGCAGGCGCTTGCTGGCTGTCGCCTCACTTCATGGAGCTTCTCAACTCTGAAAACTTTGAAACAAATTGTCAATTCGGCATCAATTTTCGCAAGACTGCCTATATTCAAAATCTAAACAGTTAATTTCTCGCCTAAAACGTTGTCAGAAGTGAAATTAGTGATGAATAAGATGGCGAAAATTGTTAAAATTGTCCCGTTGTTGGTCTGTCTGTACCGGAAAACCGACCCTTGTTCACCTAGGTTCATTTGCTGAAAAGGGAAAAGAGAAAAGACCCTGCCCTGAAGTAGGAGCTGAAAGAGTTACAGGGACTTAAAAATCCCAAAAGTGGTCCAGTTGGAACACGAGAAAAAAAGGGTTCTAGGAATTTTATGTTCTAGGAACTGCAAAAATCCCTCCGGTCGGAAAGCTATAGAGGGGGCGGGACTTAAGACCTCTACTGCAGCCAGCCACCAGGGGGAGATTGTATATAAAGATGGACAGCTACACAGCTGAAATATCTCAGTCTATGTGAGCATAAATGTGTGTATTTAAAGTTAAAGAGGAAGGTTTTCCTGAATGTTACGGTGAATGCTGTAATGAAAGCTAGATTACTTTAAATACAAATCTCAAAGTTTGCAGTTTAAGATATATGATGTTTTAGATACCTATCAACTCATTTAAGATGTTTTTTTGGATACTGGAGGCCAGTAATTAGACTTTTACACTTTCCAGCCCATACTAGTGACCTCTCCCTATTGTACTTACTGGCAGATAAAACTTGTTTTCTCCTGTGTTCTCTTCCTGGTAGTCCAGGAGGCTGTCATTAGTCAGATTCACAGGTGTAGTTATCAGGACTTCAGGTGAAGTAGTTGTCAGGACGTCCTCCGTGGATCCTCCAGGGTCCTCCACGAAGAACTAGGCAAGGCAAGGCAACTTTATTTGTATAGCACATTTCATACACCAGGACATTTCAATTTGCTTTACAGGGTAGTAAAAATGCAGCAAAGGTACGTAAATATATTTACAACTTATAAAGTGAAAACGTACAGGCTAGTGATATGAATACAACATTTAAAAAAGTAAGCAAGTGCAGTTTAATTCAAATGAAAATAAAACATAAAAGTACAAACACTCCCACATTAAGATGCACAATTCAATTATATTAGAAACATTAAAAACATTCAAATTAAGGCTAATTAAAAGCTAAGCTAATAAGATACATTTGAAGCCATTACTGGGTAGAGTAGGCAGTGTAAAATAGGACAGACAGAAGTGGTCAGAGTCGGGCTTGTCTAATAGCCAGTAGGCCAGCCCCAGATGTCCTGAACTAACACAATTGCATAACTGTCGCAGCAGCCAGAACGGATTCACATTACGGTTGCAAGTTACCAGAGTTTACTGTTCTCTGACTAAAAATATTGTTAAATATTATATATATAATGTGGGGAGATAAGCAGAGCTAGACGAAGCTGAGTGCAGTTTCACTTCATATAAAGATTCTATCTTCCATATTAGGCAATATATTTCATTAAATTGATGGTCTATAATCATTTTATCCTTCCAATCTTCATAGGGGACGCAAGTATTTAGAACACTACATAACATAACACTACAAAAATCTCTCTACTCAGTACATGTTACCATTTGAAACACTTTTCTTTCTTTTTTTATGAGGCAATAATTAGCTATTTTCAAAATAGCATACACACATGTGTCCTGTGTGAATCACTAGCAACTCTTATAATTAATGCATCAGCACTGTATAATGCAGCTATGAACGCCATTGAAAGTGTTATATTTGGCGTCATACCGGGGGGAAGGAGTGTAGCCACAATCACGGAACACAGCCTCCCTATCTCCCCTTCTCTGCAGCTCTTAGTTATACAGTTATAGTTCTAGACTACCAGGGTACCTCCTAGGACACACTGAGCTTCTCTTTCCTCTCTCTTTCCATCTGTGTGTATTCGTGTCACAGAAATGCTTGTTACTAACATAGCTCCGGGGAGCTTATTCCCCGCAGTCCTTATGTTCTTTTTCCAACTATAGAATAGATCTACCTATCACATAATCAATAATATAGTGAGAGTAGAGGAAGGCTGGAAGTACAGCCCGTTCCGGCAGGGGAGAGTTCAAGCCCGATCCGGCACCTCTCTTTAGCCTGCCTCTCTTAGTTATGCTATTATAATTCTAGACTGCTGGGGAAGTTCCTTCCTCCCTATGACACAATAAGCTGCTCTTTCATCTCTCTTTTCATTTGTTCCTTTTATGTGCATCCTTCTCCCAGAAATGCTTGTTACTAATCTAGCTCTGGGGAGTTTACTCCCCGGAGTCCTTATGTTTCTTCTTCACCCAGAATATCGCCTTGGATTAGGGTGGCACCAAGACCTGGGTTTTGGGTGCAGCTGTCGCTGTGGACCTGCTACACCTTGCTATGCTCTGCGATTCCCTGCAGTGTCCGGCTGCGTCCTTGCGTCCTACCGCGTCCACCCATGCTGTGCTGTCCCACATTACACCCCGTAATGCCCTGCTGTGCCCTACTATGACATGAACTACTACGACTACCATTGTAGTCACTGTTCCATTATCTTTATTGTGACTATTATTGCCACTGTTCATCACACCCCCAACCGGCACCGTCAGACACCGCCTACCAAGAGTCTGGGTCTGCCGAGGTTTCTTCCTAAAAGGGAGTTTTTCCTCGCCACTGTCGCAATAGCTACCACTAATGCTTGCTCTTGAGGGAATTATTGTAATTGTTGGGGCTTTGTCTTACTCTGTCTGCAAAGTGTCTCGAGATAACTCTTGTTATGATTTGATACTATAAATAAAACTGAATTGAATTGAATTGAATACCGTAATTATTAAACAGCAATGAATTAAAGAGATGTTTAACCATGCAGTGACCCAGACTGTTCCACATCAATGGACCAAACACATCCACAACATCTTAACCTGTAACTGGCTTCTCACCATATTGAAGACGGCCATCACAAGTATGAGAGCAGTGGTCGTCATGGTGAGGACCAATCGCAGCCAGGGATTATTGGTGACGATGATGCGGGAGGAAGTGGGGAACCAGGTTAGAGAGCAGAAGGACCCCTTCCTTCCCTGCTAAGGACGTAAAGAATCAGAGGGAATAATTACAACAGGAAGAAAGACGGAGAAGCAGTGGATAGACCCAAAGCACTCCCCTCTGCTGAACAAACTGCCTCCACCAACCAGTCAAGTTGCAGTTTACATCCATGTCTGTCCAGACTCATATAATATATGAAGTAAAGAATTTGATAGCGGTATTAAGTGTAAGTTTTGGCAACATTCACATACATCTTCAACCTGGCAGCACACAAGATCTGTACAATCACCTCAGTTTCAAGATTAGTGTCACCAATTCAGTATCCGACCAAATGTCTCCCCTTTTGATTCTGAGTTACGGAGTAGAATAATGGCCTGAAAAGCATTTTTTGCAGAATATTATGATGTCACAAAGGTGACCTTTAGGGTATAAAATATCATCACTTCATCATTCTATCCTATTAGACATTTGTGTGACATTTTGTCATAATTATCATATGAATTCTTGAGTTATGGCCAAAAATATGTTATGTAAGGTCAAAGTGACTGTGTGTACCAAGTCCTAATCCTCATCCTTGAGTCCAGGTGGAAGTCTGTGCCAAATGTGAAGAAATTCCCTCCAGGGGTTCCTGAGATATCACGTTCATGAGAATGGGACGGACGGATTGGAAGGACAGCCCGAAAAAAGATAATGACTCCGGGCGACGGCTAATATACCTATACAACTCATAGTGTAACCTCTTATTCTTCCTCTTCATACTTTACATGTAAAACATGGATGAGCTTCATTTGCAATCAACTAGAGAAGGGAAATATCTGTTTATCAGTGTTATCTAATGCACACAGCTGCATAGGGAAATTAATTCATGTGAAAGAAAAGGAGAGGCTGAATTCATGGCAACTGGAGAAGTGAAATTATGTTTAGTTGAAAAAACGTTGTTGTTTTTACTTAAGAGTTTTGACTGAAACACATCTTTCTTTTATTAGAGTCTAATCCTTAATATCGTGTCCCTTCCTGTTCCTCTTTTAAATTATTATCAACTATATATTAGTGTGACAGTTTTCTCTTCTTTCAGGACAGTATGTTCATACTTCAATAAGAGCTCTAACAGGGCTCTCACACTTGGATTGAGTCTTTGGTTTTGTGACATTAGAGTAGTCCGCTGAGAACAAAAATGAACACTGAACACTTGTTTGCCAAAATGATGTTTCCTTCCCTACTGCCGTTAAACAGAGACTGTGTGTTGTTTTTCTTTCTTTCTTTAGGTGTAACAGATTTGTCCAGTGGTTACGGTTTTGCTTTCTTCTTAGCAACAGCTTAGCTCATTTTACTTAAAGAGACATTTCCCAAGAAACGTGTTTGATCACAATAACCGTGTAATGCTCTCTTTCACAAATGAACAGAGCATGTTGTTTAACTAATATGCCACTTTAAAAAGTAATGGATGGATGTTAGGCGCGCGCACGCACACACACACACACACACACACACACACACACACACACACACACACACACACACACAGGTTTGTGGCACTATCTTTGTGGGGACCCGTCATTGACATAATGCATTCCCTAGCCCCTTACCCTAACCTTAACCATCACAACTAAATGCCTAACCTTAACCCTTACCCTCACCATAACCATAACCTAATTCTAACCCTAATCCTAAAACCAAGTCTTAACCCTCAAACAGCCCTTTAAAGTTGTGGGGTCCAACATTTTGGCCCCACAAAGCTGTCGGGACCCCACAAGTATACTGGGCTCCCGGTTTTTGAACTCCACGAATATAGTTAAACAAGCACGCACACACACACACACACACACACACACACACACACACACACACACACACACACACACACACACACACACACACACACACATACACACACACAGATTATGTTAGACATGCCCCTAGTCAACTGTGGGCTCTTTCACCGATGAACCACAACAGCTTTTACTGAGAACACGTTGAGTGTTAAATTGATGGTCTGTTCTTGTTGAAGCAGTGTCTGGGTCAGGGCAGACCCAACGTTATTGATAACCCCCCCATTAATTATTATTTATATTATATTAATTAAGTGACCCACTTACTGCATGATCATACTCTCTTAAGAAGCAAGAGGAAGGGAAATAGATAAAATAGGCTCTTAGGGTTGACATCATTTATTGATTGTCCATAAAATACTTGTGACAGGTAGCTGCAGCAGCTTGTAAATAACACTAAATAACCCCAAATATGCACTTATGCTTGATAACAAACAACAGCAGAGACTTAATGAATTAACTATTTCATGAAGGAGAACAAAGGGTAGATCAGCTCATATACACCTTGTATAGAATGGCTGCATGCAGCTGATAAAAGTTCCAACAGTTGCAGCATAATGCTGTTGGAAACATCTGGTCAGCAAAATACAGGAGACAACTGGGCCCCTATAGGACATGTCACTGTTGAATTGTGTAGCTGTTATAGAAGAATCAGTTACATCTTTAAATTTAAAATGGTTCTTGGATTAAAAAGTTTTGTTTTTAAAGAGTGTGTAGAAGGGAAGTATTGACTCTGACATGAAGAAACGTTTTTACGTCAAACAGCTTAAGCAATTACCACATCACTAATTGATTAAAACACCCTTAAAATGAGACAAACAATGTAAGTGTAAATCCAGAGAATACAAACAAAAAGAAAGAAATACAAGATTAGATATGCAATGCAAAAATAGGGAATTCAACCGTTTCTTTGTTTTCACAGTAGCTTTAAAATTGAAAGTAAAACTTTCATTAATGACTGAATCAGTTATGAAAAGTCAGTGTTGTACAACACCAGAGCTTATCTTGTGAACTGCTTACTGGTGGTGATTGCCACGTTCATTCTCAATGAAATAGACGAGATTTGTAGAGAATTCTAAGTCATTTACTAGAAGATTGAAAGTCAGACATTTTGCATGGCAATTGTCTTCAGACACAAATATTCTGGTGCATAAGTAATTAAGTTGCAGGCAATTCTACAAAAAAACATTTTAAAGTGTTAAGGTTAATGATGTCAACCTGTAGGTAAAATTATTAGCATATAGAAAACAAACAGGACTTGAATGAAGGTACTTTCCAAATTGTTTGTTTATGTGTAGTGTGTGTGTGTGTGTGTGTGTGTGTATGTAGCGTATGTGTGCGTGTGTGTGTGTGTGTGTGTGTGTGTGTGTGTGTGTGTGTGTTAACTAATAAATCCATGCAAACCCACCAGAATGTGACCAGCGAAGCATAGAAGCAGGATCAAAGCCAACAGCAGGAATGCCAGACCAAAGGAGATCCCCAGCACAGCAGTTCTGCAGCACACACACACACACACACACACACACACACACACACACACACACACACACACACACACACACACACACACACACACACACACACACACACACACACACACACACACACATTACCCTAAACCCTCTTGGCACCTCTCGGCCCTCTGCAGTGCCGTCCAGGGCAATAAATGTAGTGCAGGTTCTAATGTATTCTATGTCAGAGCTGCAATCCATTTACACTGAGTAAGCAGAACTGTGGATGGTACAGTAGCATACCGTATGTGCTTCGTAATGCAGTTATGCTTGTGTATCACATTTTCTCTGGAGGAACTCAATATGGCTGATTTAGGGCTCCCTGCCATAAAACAGATGATGTCACGTATAAATGTGCGGAGTGATGCTGCGACACACGGAGCCAAGATAAAGAGAGTGAGGGAAAGGTGAATTGAACAATCAATGACCACTTAGATGCTGAATTATACCTTTGGCCCTCAGAGGCAGTACATTAGCATGACTGTGAATTTCTCTTCTCCCATTAAAGTTACAACAGACTTTGATTTCACCTGATCTTTAATAACTACCAGACATGTTGCCCTCTCATTTGATCTTCTTTTTAGCATTCTGCCTCTTGGCCTACTCCCTTTTTTTAATTTCAGTGTGGTCCTGTTGATGAGACAGCAGGTGCCAAATGGCTTTTTTTCACATCAACCAGCTGCCACAGCTGGAGTTGGCTGATGCCAAGGGGACTGTGCATTGTAAAATCCTGTGAAGGGGTGCATACTTACTTGGGTAAGACGAGGACCTGCACTATAAATATACAGCAGAATATGAGACAGGCGCAGGTGATGTAATACTTGAAGGCTGGCAATGTTGTGGATCTGTACTGTTGAGAGAAGGCAAAGAAAAGAAAAAAAACAACTGGGTACAACGTTATGAGGATGTGCAACATAGCAGCAGTAAAACATGCTAAGGCAAAGTACACAATATGAAAATATACCAGACTTCTATGTGGAATGAACATAAATGATGAAAAGAATATAGGAATGTAAGGACAGAGTTGTCGTGTGGACAATCTATGTCCTATAAGGGTTGTACAGCCTCCTACAGACTTGTGTTTCACTGACAACTGAACACCACTGAACAATACTGTCAGGTGTTTTGTATGCACTTCGCCTACCTCTTTCTCCAGAGCTTTGTTGTGGAAAAACAATGAGATCCTCTGGATGTCCTCAGACTTCAGCCACTGTCTGGAGACACAAGCAAATCAGACGGTTTCAGACAGTGCAGAGGGACCAGGCTCTGGGTGGCGTTATGTGCTATCTGAAAACTATTCTGTAACTCTTCACGGTGCTGCAATGAGCCAAATACTAAAGTATGAGTTGAACATGAGCAGTACCGTTTTTAGTCTTTAATACTTATATTTATTACAATTTTAAAATAGCTACGATTCTATGATAATGGCAAAGACATAATTGTTTTCAGTGAATAAAGCCAACCCAAACACTTTTTCTTGTTTCACGTATAACAAAATAAAGGATAATACATATAAACATATGTTCTTAGACTGACTTTTTATATTTATTATAGTTCAGTATATAATAACTTCAGTACCATAATCAAATAACTCCTAAAGATTCTTCTTCTCAGTGTAGATGCTGATTTAAAGTGGCCATATTATGCTCATTTTCAGGTTCATAATTGTAATTTGAGATTGCATCAGAATAGGTTTACATGGTTTAATTTTCAAAAAACACCATATTTTTGCTGTACTGCACATTTCTGCAGAACCTCTTTTCACCCTGTGTCAGGTCTCTGTTTTAGTTACAGAGTGAGACCTCACAACTTCTGTAACATCTTTGTTGTCAGTCGCACATGCTCAGTAGCTAAGTAAGGATTGGATGAGCTAGTTAGGTGTTTGTGCAACTTCGGCCTGTACAAGGCAGGATCAGCTGGGAGACTTCTTCTAAATGAGGGCGCACTTCCAACTTTGTGTGGAATACCTGCAGAACAGGGACATGTAAGTAGTTCTATACAATTTATTTTGTAGATTAGGGTGAATTTGTGTGTATTGTAGCAGTGTTTTGCCATTGAGAATGGTTAGCATGCTAACGGTTAGCCCCCTAGGCCCCTTGTTTCGGCTAGTGATGTACAAAGCCGTGCAGATTTTGAACAGCTCACCCGGAGACTGAAGGCAGAACACATTCAGAAACCGTATCTCACTCAAAACAGCATGGATGGGTTTTTATATGCGTATGGAAGCACCAGAGACACAAAATAGCACCCCAAACCCCAGAAAAAGTGTTTTTTTCATAATATGGGCACTTTAATGTTTCCACTACTTAGTACTGGGAGGACCTTTATCTGAAGTGACTGTGCATGACCTGCAATTGTGAAGAGTGATGCAGATATGAGCTGTGCAGCAGACAGGATGCTTACTTCTGCGAGTTGATGCCATCGATGGTGCGTATCATTCGCTCATTGAGTTCCTCCTCAAACCTCCTCCTTTGAGATTTGGACCTGGGGTAGAAGGGAAGGAAGGACAGATTCAAACATGGAGACATAATAAAGGTGCTCCCATATGTGTGATGAAATGTAAAGACAGAGCAATGTGTCAAGATTATACACGCAGTATTGCTCCTAGCTCACCTTTCTCGTCTCTGGAAGTGGTACTGCCCCATTGGAACGTCCTGAAACAGGAATCAGACGTTAACCTATTAATGACTGATATCTGCAGCTGTGTGGGAAGTTGTGTGTGTATGTATGAAAGACAGAGAGCACTGCATTGTACTACTTACAGTTGTGTTGATCTTGCCATTGTCTGTGGTCATGCTGTCTCGATGGTGGAGGTTGGCGAAGGGCTTGGCAGCACCCCAGGACTCCAGGTATCGGGTCATTCTGACAGACGCCCTCATCTTCCCACCGTCCAGAGAGGGACGAGAGCGCACAGCCAACAGAGGGCTGTGCCTCTCAGTCTGGGAAAACCAACAGGGACAGGGAAGGACACAGATGATGACTGACATTAGTGACTTTGTTGTGAGTTGAATGACACGGAACCAACAGAGTCAGATTATGTAACGTTTGCTGAAACAGTGACCCCCGTGGTCACATTTAACAATTATGTGATAAGGTAGCATAGCGTAGCGTAGTGGACTCGCTTCATAAAGTCTGATTTACCTAAATCCAGAGATATGGACATGAGACTTGATGACTTGGACTCGAGTCGACTCGAGTCACTTGACTTGACAAAAAATGAATGACTTGAGAGGCAACTTGAGGCATGATGACTCGGACGACTTGCATGTATTCATAAGTTTTAATGTTTTTAATGTTGTTTTAAAAGTATTTTCAGTTCATTCAATGATGAAGTGTGTTTGCATATGTTAGATTTCCATGGATGGTTATTTGAATGTGCTGTTTCAATAAATGTTGAAAAGATCTACCAAACACTCTATTAGTGATGAAAAAAAGTGACTTGACTTGCCTTAACTAAGGACTAAACTTGACTTGACATAACCTGCGACTTGCCCAAAAATAAATAACTCAAGACTTGCTTGAGACTTAGACCAATGACTTTAGACTTATTGGGACTCAAGCTAAGATGACTTGGTCACAACACTGTCTAAATCTATCTGAAGTTGGCTGAGTGTATTAAACTGAGCAAGGGTGTGTTTTACTGCTTATAAATTCCAATTTACACACAGACAATTTTATGTTCAAAAGTTGCATAACTTCGCTTTAACACTTGTGTAACCCATGTTGATACCTGAACAATTTAACACTGCGATCATTTCCTCTCATTGTGAACCCTTTTAAAACATGTTCAGTTAATTCATGTCATGCAAATAATGATCATTGTGATTAATGTACAGTAGGTAAACTGAGGTGCATTCAACTGAATTAAAGTTAACAATGCACGATGTCAATGTCATACAATTGGAATACGCTACCAAAAGCTACATGGCTCTGTTGACATTTTTATTTTTTTAACTTGGCTTTCAATTGATGTCATTCTTCTTATTTTCTACTAATTCTTTCCTTTTTACTGTTATTCTTAATAGTCTCGGTTTTTACTTTTACTTACATTTTTTATCATCTACTAAATCTACTTTAGTGTCTAACTTTATTGTCTGTCTGCCCTTGTTTTAATGTGTTGCATTTTTTTTTTTTATTGCAAAGCACTTTGAGCTACATCTCTTGTATGAAAAGTGCTTCATAAAGTGTATCATTATTATCAATATTATTATACAATCTGAGTTTGCATTTATCTTCAAAATACTATGTCCTGCAATGTACTCTACCAAAAAGTATAGTTTTCCAAAAAGTCAACCTCACAGAAGTTGAAAAACACTAGCTGTTAACATTTTTAAAATTATCGTTTGGAGTAAAACATACATTGTGTTTCTGGGACCACATGCACAAACCTTCATTTCTGACCAAGCTGATGTTCTAAGAGTAGAAATAAATAAATATTGCAACAGCAGTCCATGCTAAAGTAAAAAGCACTAGGTACTTTGGGAACAGTGTTACATTGGCAACTCTTGACTTATGTGTCCTGCCTGTCAATGTTTTGAGCTACTTCAAACCATTTTAGAGAATGATGCAGCTCTCCTCTTATTTTGGCACGTGTGTGTCTCTCTTACCAACACCACACCATTTTACTGTTGACAGAATCATTGCCCGGCATAGAGCCATACAGCAGTGAAAGTACACGTGTTTTTGCCAAAATGAAATAGGTAAAATCTAGGAGGATTAGTCAGACGATGTTCCTTTATTCATTTTAAATTGCTCATAGAGACAGGCATTGTGACTGACCAAGCATGGCACATCAGTCTATAAAAAATGAAAAAAGACGCTGTCCATAATGGCGGTATTCATTTCCTGCGGGTGTACTGAACAGATCTGACAGTAACAATCAATGACAATGACAGTGGGGATGACACCTCCTGTGATCCATACTCCATATTTGCTTCTTGAAAATGTCACGGAGCACCCACAGCCTTTTTTTAATATCTGATACTGATATACTGAAAATTGAAAGAATATCTCCATTACAGTAAAGGATAGAGAGTAGCATATTGTCTGTGTTGTAGAGGCATCCTGTAAGGTCAAACTGTTACGTTGTAAGAAGACAATTTAAATACCCAGAGACTCAGGTTAGGCCTAAAACTGCTGGTTTACTTGATTACTGTAGGGCTGCATGAAGCAAAAGTAAATTAGGTCCCTCTACTCCATTGTTGCCACACTGCATTCTTCAATGCGATACCAGAAAAAAGCTGAACACATGCAAACAGGGTGAGTGCCAATCTCTCATGAGATGCACTAATATACTGCATAGAACAGAGAGAGTGCTTTTAAAAAGGCAGCTGACAACATGCAGCTTGTATGATTGCCAAAATAACCTCTTGTTTAAAACGGAAACACAGCCGATGGAATTACAACAACTGTGTTAAAATATGTTAATGTTTGTTGGACACACAGAAAGATGACTTCTTCTTTATCCAACCTTGTTATAGATAATATTCACAACATCAATGAAGGCTATGGGAACAGTGAACATCTGATACTCCTGCGTGATAAAATAACATATTTCTTACACAGAAAATGCAATATTCTTCACTCTAAGAACTGGGAGGGTGTTTAAAGTGATGTGATGACTTTAAGGGAAAGCTACCAATGCTTGGTCAAGCTCTTTGTGAGAGGAATCAGAAGATGAAAAGAACAAGCTAGGGAGGAATCAATGCTGAAAAGACACCGATGCGTTTTGTGTCACTGGTGGCATTTCCAAAAGATGCACTAGAAAGCATAAAGTCCTTAATTCTTCAGAAAAGAGCTACCACTCAGAAGAACCTTGATGTCTATGAAGCAAGCAGACAATGAACACAGGATGCCTGAAGGAGAAAAAAGGAAGGCCTTAGTGCACATATTTAAGGGGGTGGGTGCATCTTGGCCGAGTTATGGAGGGATTAGAAAGGCAGAGGACTGCTAAGCGCGTTTTTTTTTTTTCGTTTGCCAAGCCAAAAACATTGAGCACAGACTGGATGCCAACAACATATTCTATATAGAGATATTCTCAGCAGAAAGTTCACAGAAGAGGCAGATCTTAAATGTCCTTAGCCAGCCCTTTATGTCCTGGTTTGACAGGAGGCGCTGCACTATGTCTCTGAAGGGACTTCACTTCAAACATCATCTCCTCTCAGTAAAGTGACTGACTGAACACTTGCAGAGATGTTGTTCATTTGATAATAGTGTCTTTGGTTCACTGCACACTAGTATTATTTTCCTATATTGTCATATTGTTTAGCTGCTTGCTGTCCTCTTGGCTGGATGAGAAGGTGGCGTGGGATTTTATGTGTAACCTGGCCTGCACTTCCAAATGTTTGTAAAGCAGTGTGGCAGTATTTTTGCATTCTAGCTCATTATATCTACTTTGTACTATAACTGACATGAAAACCCAAGTCATAACACAAAACACACATACTATAAGTAGCATGCAAACTGACAACTACTGCATGTAAATATTCAAACTGGATCATAAATGATGACATATACAGGATACTGTATATGTCATAGTGATATGTTAGAGTGAATATATCTTCAAACCATGCATCTCCAAAACATCAACTTTTCATGAACTAAGATAAATATTCTTGCTTTCAGCTTTTTGACCACACTTTTTTCAGCTAAGCCACTGGGTTTTTGAACAGTTTATTTAGCTCAAAAAGTTCACTTCAAGAACCTACAGTTAATCTGAAACATTCAAAAAAATTCAAAAGCAGCAAATTTGGAGATACATGGTTTTCTATGGACAGAATTAATATGTAGTATATTGTCTGTGAAGTAATTGCTTTTTGCCAGGGTTAGGGTCAGTGGTTGGGCATTTTAACAGGAAGACCTTATCACCATCAATCACCAGAATCCCCACAGAGTCGAATAAACAGCTTTTCAACAATGCTGGAACAAAAACTGAACGTCATATAAAGTTAGGACTTATTGTAGAGCTATTACGCTAATGTGTATGAATATAATAATAGCAATAACATTTTACAGTATACAGTACATGTAGACTAGAAATCACTCTCCAAGTAATAATTGGCTACATCCTCTGCTCTTCCTTGTTTAAGAGTACACTCTTTGCTTTCTGACTTTGTGTGAATGTTTAAAACAATGTTGGTTATGGTATCTAACCTTGGGGTTGATGACCAGATAGGTCACCACTCCATGTTCTTTCAGGTAGGAGTCTCGGCTCTGTCCGTCTCCAGGCTCCACCTTATACGAGCCCTTTAAATGCTCCAACGTCACTGACGAGATGTGGACCCTTCTGGAGATGAGACAGGAAGGGATAAAAGGACAGATGATGAGAGGTTAAGAGCTTGCGTCATTGTGCCATTAACAGCTCTCTCAAACATATGATTAACTTTCCAGCTTTATAAGTACACTAACCTGCAATACCCCCTTTTCAGCTATGTTTGTTACCCTTGCAAACTGAGAGGGATGGAGAGATGGGAATATGTTTTTCATCTTTCAGCAGGCATAACAGCGGATAAAACCATTAGCAGTCCAGTGAGACAACGTGGTGCCACTGGAGAGCTGATTTTCTGTGTAGCATACACATAACTGCCAGCCAATTTACCCATGCTTGTTACAGTGCTAGGATGGCAGAGCTAATGCCCACATAATAAATGAAGAGCTGATTGGTCAAATGAGGTGGCTATAATTGACTAAAATGTTTATAACAGGGTAGAGTTAGAACAGACATATATCCAATGTTCCATGTCAGTCTGTAAACATGTGCATTTCCTGATGTAAAACTTAACAATGGGGTAAGAAGGAACATTATTCATACAGTAGAATTAAATAGAAATGCTTTCAGCTGGGTGTTGATTGTGCTTGTTCTTGGTGCTGCTGCAACACATCAATATGTTGTTCCCTCAGGTGTATCTTCATATTTGGATTTGAGGGGGTGGTTTACTGTGGCTCAGCCAACACTGATTTTAGAACACTAATACTGATATGAATATTTTTTAGGTTGGCCTGGCCGATCTATGATATTTCATGCTGACGAAAAGAAACGAGCAAAAAAGCAAGCATTGAGTGTTATTCTTTCCAGAGTGAAAAGCCTCTAAAACAGCCTCTTTGAAACACTAGCTCCACTCTGAAACTCAAGATAATAGTACCTGTGCACTGCTGGCCTCTGGGACTAGCTCACTTCTACTTTAGGCCACATGGAATGCTAAGTGCAACTCAACGTTAATCACTGAGAGAGCAGGAAGTGTTAGTCAAATCCCAAGGCTCCCTGTCTGCTTTACAAACTGAAACGGGCAACCTTGCAGGTACATGCCTATAGTAGTAATATATATTCCAACCACACTCTAATTTGTGGTTGTGGATTTGCAAAGCAGCACAGCAGAACCAGCGAGTGAAACATACATCGCTCAAGTGAAACATTATTTGAAGTATTGGTTATATCTTACCCTGGCACACCTCCTGCCTCCATATGATTGGCTAGCGTTACGTCATGTGACCACACATCATACTGCCACTTGCGGAGGCCAATCACACCACACAGGACATTCCCAGAATGAACACCAACACGCATGTTGATATCGACTCTAGTGGCATCTCGGACCTTCCTGTGGAGAGTGCGGAGCAGAATTAATCTTTAAAGAAGCAGTTCGCTAAAGTGTCAAATGTGCGTATTCGCTTTTTTGAGATGAGGACGTGGTTAGCATAGCATAGCATAGTATAAAGACTGGATGCAGGAGGAAACTGCTAGTCTGGACCTGTCCAGAGTTCATAAATACACCTCTGAAGCTCAAACGTATAAGGTGTGAAGTGCTAGGATAAAGCCTGACATCTGGACTGTTTTGCAAGGGCACCGGCGCTGCCTCCGGGGATTAGCACTGGCCAAGCCGATTGTGATTGGTTTAAAGTAGTTGTTAGACTACCCCAACAAAAGACACATTTTAGACCAAACCATACTCCAGCGCTGACACAGCACTGTGGAGACTAGTCATTTATAGACCACCACTACTACCGCCAATGTTGCCAGTAACCAATATTGTATTTTGTGACATATGTCAACATGAGTCAGTGTTTCCTCTGGAATTTAATTCTAGTCAGGGTAGAAAATCCAGCACTGAAAACAGCACTGAAATATGAAAATTCTGAAAAAAATACTGAAAATCATGTCAGAGGTGGACGACATGGCATCTTTAATTTGATCCAGTTGTGAGGCTTATCATATTGAATTCATAATGTGTTTACTATAGAGTTCAAAAAGAGCTGTAATCGAGTCTGGCATTCCTTCTGCTCAATCTGTTTGACAGGCGTGCTTGTTTGTGTTTCTGTTTGTGTGCGTGCGTGTGAGAGAGAGAGAGAGAGAGAGAGAGAGAGAGAGAGAGAGAGAGAGAGAGAGATCTGGAAGAGATCTGGTATTTTACTTGATGGCCTCACACATATCCAAGCCCATCTTCACGCAGTTCCTGGCGTGGTGGGGCAGTGACTCAGGCAGACCGGACACACAGTAGTAACAATCTCCCAGGATCTTGATTCGCATACACTCGTTTTCCTTAAAGAGAGGTAAAGAGGGGGTTAAAGTGGTACAGGAAGCAGTGTACATTTATCATCACACTCCATAATCTGTCCAAAAGTATCAATATCTTTAGTCACAATTAACTATTTCATTTATAAAATTATGCTTCTCGTGCTCTTTCTCACCTCCACACAACCCTCACACACACACGGTTACATCCATCAAGCCCAAAATCATACACCCACACACATAACACATTAGCTCTCACTCCACATGTGGGATGTGTAACAGCTCATCGTTGGATCGGGTTTATATAACGGCGAGGACAGAAAGTTGAGAGAGCGTGACTCAACTGTTTAGACCCGTATAACAGAGTACCCATGAGACCGCCAGATACACTTTGACCAGCCCACACTGCTGCAACCTGCAGCTGTTAACATGCACAGTGCTCTTGGAAGGTACGGTATGGAGGCCGACGCTGGCCGCAGGACAGAGAAAACATTAATTTCAAGGCCGTGCTTCTTCGGATTGACAGCACAAGACAAATCCTGCTCTCTCTTCTTGGTTGTTGCGTAATTCACGAATTTGTGCACACTATTCAATTTAGGTCAACTGTTATAGGCAGGTAACCTAATTTGTGAACCAAAAGCACATTATTTTATGTCTTAAACATCCAAAATAAAATCAAATCCAAAATTAATTCTTGGTCAAAAAAGCCATACTGCAATTTAAGATAGTGTGGGTTGATTGCTATTGGGTTGAGTCATTGAGGCTTTAGAAATTAAGGAATATGTGACACATGCTTTTCATGGTTTACATGGCAATTAGTGGTTTACTTATCATAGTTTAAATGGCATCTTGTCTCCCTCTCTAACCCAAATTACTTTTTTACAGGATCCTCTTACAGTGTATGCATATGTGTGTTTTAGGAGATATGATACTGTTCTTTTCTACCGTTTCATCCATTTCTGCAATGATTTTTTTTCTTCATCTGAAGCACACAGTGTCATTGTGTATGACATGATACATAAATGAAGATGGGCTTGTCTTGAATTACCTTTGCAATCTGGTCAAACTTGCCAAAAAGTTCATTCAGCATATGCACAAGTTCACCTGGGGAGCAGTCACTGGCCAGCCTAGTGAAGCCCACAATGTCGGCATACAATATGCTGCACAAAACCAGAACAACAACAACAACAAATACCAGGGTTAATATTGAAATACTGAATAACAACCAGTCAAATAGCACACAATTCACTGCATACCAAGTTTTTCGTTGTACTGTATGAGGACAGGGATACAATTTTTCATCTTTGGGGGCCATTTTATTAATAGAGTAACATGGATATAGAACACTGTTGCACTTGCTTTGAATTAACTTGTAAATTAATGAATTAACCCACTGAGTTTGTGAGCACTTTTATCGTGCTAATCTAACAGGTTTGAATGAAGAAACACATTTGTTTTTGCTCAGGTTTCCAATACAATAAAAAGAAATAATGCAAGACACATACTGTATTGTGCTGGTTTCTATATCCAGAGTGCAGCTAACTTCTCTGGATTATGCAGCTAAGCTGTTTTTTTCCATCATGCTAATATTGTGCACTTCCTTACCTATTAATATTTTACATGTACATTCGATTTCTTTTTCTTTAATATACAAAACAAACAGCACTTTATACATTATGCCTCCAGCTCCAAAATATGACAAGTCTGCAAAAGTATTGACGATTTCCCAAAGAGACTGAATGATCTTTCAATAAGCAAAAGAAAAACACAATGTAACCAACAAGCAATTATTAAAGCTGTGGACAGGATAGTGGCTGCATTGGTTCTCCACTAACTGCCTAGTGTAGGAGGATCCCAGCAGAATCACACGGCCACATGTCCTTGGGTGTCAGTTCTTTGTTCTGGAAGATTGCCCTCTTCACTGAGCCTTACAATGTGAAAATCTGTTATTATTGGAAGGATGATAGGCAGATCAACATGAGCGCACACATGCACCTACACACATACACCCACACACCCTCATGCACGCACACAAGCACGCAGACGTGCATACATCCATCTGAGGCCCTCTTAAAAAGGACGCTGATATTGTTTAATTTACTATTAAGGCTCCAGTAAGACGGAAAACTACATTTTATGAAGAGGCTCTTATAGCCAGCCTGGATTTGTTTCTATGAACCTCCACAGTATAGAGGATGGCGTCATCAAGAACGGAGTGACCTTAGAGTACAATGGAAGCAGATTAACTCTCAATTGAATTTGGCCATTGTGGGGATGAAGAGAAGATGGCGAAAAAGAAAAGAAGAGAAGAGAGGAGAATTAAACGGAGATGATAGAGGATGAGAGAAGCCCATAAAGAAGCAATCCAAATGTGAGCGCACATAGACAGGGGAGGACAAAAGAAGACGAGGGATGAGCAGTGATGAAGGGGCGGACAGGATGGTATAGGGGAGCAGAAAATAATAACATTTATTATGTGGAGGCACAGATAATGGAGAAGGAATCTTACCTGACATTGGTGTGCCGCTGCACATAGAGGTTGTGGAAGTTGTTGGTGCTCTCAGTTCGACCAAAGTTGGGTCCCTGCAGCCTCTGGATTATCTCGGCTTTCATCACTCTGGCTATATGAGCTGGCAGTAAGGATAACAGTAAACGCTCCTGAGGACAGAGAGAGGGGAAGGTAGGAATGGGATGGGTAGGGATGAAAGCCACTTGAGTACATATGTACATATAAATATAGCGGTTGTCGTCCACAGATAATATTTAACCTCCTAAATAGATTTATACATTTCCTAAATTATGGTTCATTGGGGCTAATTGGTCAGCAATAAGCACAGGAAGCTTAAGTCAAGTACAAAAGTGAGATTGAGGAAGAGACATTGCGATGAGATGCAAGATCCATCATTCATAGCTCAGCTGTTGTATAACCATGGCAGTTGTGTGTTTTTGCTTTAATTTAGCATCATCCACATCGGATGGAGGATTGTTTGAGGGTGATTTTGAGCGTGCGTGAGTGTTTAGGCGTGCGTGTGTGTGTGTGTGTGTGTGTGTGTGTGTGTGTGTGTGTGTGTGTGTATAGCTGCCTGAGGGGGTGTGACTCATAAATGCGGCTCACAGCAGAGAGGGTCATTACATTGTTCACACACCACGGGCTCATTTCCTAAAACACAGCAGCAAATTAAGTAGCGAGAGAGGGGGGGAATGCACTAAAAATAGAAATCCACACCACTTGCACTTATTTATTTATTCAGTACTGAAGCAATATTAACACTTTACTGTGAGCATGCAGAGGGGATATAATAGCCTGAAGAGATTGTAGCTTCATTAATCATGTGTTTGATTAATAAATTAAAGTGATCTGTATTTAGCTATTGAATAAGATTTGGCATTGTTTAATTTTACACTGGCATTTCACACACACACACACACACACACACACACACACACACACACACACACACAAATGCATAGACTGGTGCAAGTGCACAGAAAGTCTGGGGAGTCTGCTCTGTATTTTCTACTGCACAAGAGGCGTGATCAACAGGCATAGTTCAAATGACTGTACGCAATTGGATAGTCCTTCAACCAATCAGACCAACGATCCAGGTGATGTACTTTACACACACACACACACACACACACACACACACACACACACACACACACACACACACACAAATGGGGTTTGAGCTGAGCTCCATTCTTTTGGCCACCAGAAGAATTTACCAAAGCCGGTTGGTAGTAAAGCAAACACATCCTTCTTTTGTAGGAATTATTCCAGGGCAAGTTTCTGTTCCGTTTTCAGAGAAAACTCTCTATGGGCTTCTCCCTCGACTGTATGCCTCCACGTCCCCCTGACTGACTGCGAGCTTCTCCTGTACTATACGGTAATGTATCTACTGTGCGACAGAAAGTTGCGTGGTTATGACACAATCGTTAGCCTATTTTTACAAAAATGCCTGCTACGGGGCCATTACGTCAGATACAAGGTAATGGAGCCTTTTATACATAGTCATGTTTCTTAAGAAATAAACAATGGACAAATAGAGTACACTTCAGATGTAAAGTTATTCGCTGTCAAAGTGACGCCAAAATGAATGGGAGTCAATTGAATGCTAACAAAAGGTGATGGCTTGTTAGCCTCAGAATCTCCCCATAGGAGGTACGCTTTCCCGATGATCGCTTACCCCCTTGGGCATCGCTTCTCTATTGTCATCGTGTTAAACCCGCCAATAGCGCGCCAGGTGGATAAGCCAGTTTGTGATTGGTCCCCGCAGATTTGTAACGGAAGCAGGATAGAAAAATGTACAGGTTTCTTCCCTTAATACATCCATGGTTTCCAGCCTGAGCTGCAGGGTGGAATCAAATCGCCGGCAGATCGGGCTGGGTTTACCCAGTCTACACAGAAACATTATGCCAGTGAACATATCCAACACGAAAATTATTGCTAAAGGTATATATTTCCTGTTCAAATACCATCTACAAGCACACATAAATATTCATAAAGTGTGTAACTGACATGTGGTAATACACCTTTTACAACTGAACTCAGATGAAAAATAAAAATGAACTATTATGTAGTATATGTTTGTACTGCCCACCTGTAGAATAAATTACATATATAACATGTACATATACATAAATTACTTAAATGATTTTTGATATTTGTAATATTCCTACATAAACATACATTTAAAAATAATATATTAATCATAAATTATGTATTTTACCATTAGCAAGGAAATACACCAAATGATTCAATTCTAAAAAAAAGAATCCTAGCTAGTCCCTAATGAGTGGACCCCATTTATTAATGTGTCATTTTATATGTCATTTCCCTGGTCGGAGAAAATGGCTAATGTCACGGAAAAGACGCTAATGTCAAGCAAATGTCACACTGCATAATGCCTTTTTAGACATGACTGACTTACCAACTCTTCATCCCTGACAAAACTGAAATATTTTGGCAGTTTGAAGTTTGAAATTAATTTGGGCTCTTATCCAGTATGTGTGGTTCACCAAAACTATCACAATTAGTTCTGAATGGAACGTGAATGTCTGTACCAAATTTCAAAGCAACACAACATTTGTTGGGACATTTCACTCTCGACCAAAGTGGTGAACCGACGGACCAACACACATTGCCATTCCTACATGTAAAAAAAAAAAAGTAGTTCTACTGAGTATACAGAGATATTACAGTAATGAGTTGATGTCAAGAATAGTTGTAACTAAACTAAAGTATCAGATAGATTGTTATTTATTAAAATGTTGTAGTCTTGTATTGAAACATGTTAGCACCAGGAACATCATCTTTAATGAGTCACATGCATTCCCAGAAACCAGAGTTTAATCACACATCCATCTCAAATCTATCTTTGTGTGTGTGTGTGTGTGTGTGTGTGTGTGTGTGTGTGTGTGTGTGTGTGTGTGTGTGTGTGTACCTGTTGGTGCTTCTCAAACTCTAGCTTAATGGGGGACTTGATGCAGTTGCAGGTGTCTTGGTAGGTCTGTTTGAGAGCCAGGTCCATCAGGTGTTTGTGATACGCCCCGGCTAGGTTGCCACAGCTGAAGATGATCACATTGGCTAAGAGCTGCCACATACACCACATACACACACAAAGAATAAGGCATTAAAATAATGTCAGGAGGTGACGCATGTTCCAGATATACCTGTATGTGTAATTTCCCCACTGTCTACCTTCTTCCACTTCAGCCTACATTATTAGCTCGTAAAAACCAGGCCAGAGCCCACTTTGACGGCGCTTTTCCACCACTATGTCAACCTTAAGCTCTTTAAAATCTGGCCTTGCATGTCAATTGGTTGGTCTTCAGTGCTGTATCCAAGGGCAATGAGCATCTCCGAGCATGTTTTATTGTTGTGCTTTTCCACTGTGTATGTGTGTGTGTGTGTGTGTGTGTGTGTGTGTGTGTGTGTGTGTGTGTGTGTGTGTGTGTGTGTGTGTGTGAGAGAGAGAGAGAGAGAGAGAGAGAGAGAGAGAGAGAGAGAGAGAGAGAGAGAGAGAGACTATCCTGATCGTGTGTTATCAGTGTGTTTACAGCCTCATGCATGTCATGTGATCCAAAATCAATTCTATGTTATCTGGCACATTTCTGTATCTTAATTTAAATGTACAGATGTTATACTTGTCTTATTGGGCTGTGATGTTTGGTGTGTTATTAAAAAGCATTATGAGGTTTCTGTTTTGTGGTGAGACTTTTTTGTGCTACTGTATCAACAGAAGGTTCATTTAGAACCAGTGTTTGAAGAGCTGTTCCCTGAGTTCATTAAAAGGCAGGTCATTTGACTCTGGAGGCTTTGCTGAATGTGCTGTGTCACGATGATACAGGATAGGTTCACACAGGCCTTAATAAAATGTTGTACCCTCACATTTTTAAGCATGAATAAAACATCTTTACCAATTTTGATTTCAAAAAACTAACCAGGTCGCAGCACTAATTTAGGCCTTCAGAAAACCAAAACAGGAAGCTCACAGAAACGTTGTCTCGGCCACATCTGCCACAGAAGCTGGAAGCTGGAAGTAAATTGTAGATTTCAACAGTTACATTTTACATGAACAATTATCTGTCTTACCTGCCAGACTAGAGGCTCCAGTTCTGTGACGGTGGAGGCCAGACAGATGCTGAGGGTGACAGTGTGCGAGAAGCAGGTGATGGCGCTGGCGATAATGGCCCCTCTCATGGAGAAGGGCAGCATGGTGTAGACAACAAACACGATGAACAGGAAGAAGGACACCTGGAAACAGGGAAACAGTAGGGAAAGGGGCACATTTGTCTAAACATTCTTTTCTCCAACTGTGTAACTTTTCCTCGCTCTATAAATATAAGTAAACAGAGTGCATTGAATTATTCAGCTGCTGCTTGAGAGAAATATGTAAGCAAAAAAAACATTCAACACCATCATGCTTCAGCTATGATGATCATTGTCTGATTTACAGAACTACTAGCATAGTGGACAGCATTCCCTGAAATTACCATTAACGTCACAGGTCAACCGATCTTGTGCAACTTATTAGAGTTGAGTGGGCTGCCCAGCCTTCACAAAAATATTAAACGTTAAACTGCTGATCTTATGATAAATTATTTAGAGATGAGTGGGCTGCTCACTCATCGTTACAAATAACAACTGGATACTGAAGTATAATACAATGACATCTCAAATATTTCCTTGAATATGGGAATGAATGAAAGACTGCAGTACTGTGGGAAATGTTTAGATGGAGCTTTCTGCTTGTTTACTGTATTTAGTCTTCTCTCTTTCCAGGTTTCCATCAAAGCCTATTACTCTGACCTCTCATCTGCTCTGACTTTGGGAGTGTGTGTGTGTGTGTGTGTGTGTGTGTGTGTGTGTGTGTGTGTGTGTGTTTATGCATTTTCCTGTGTCATGTGCACACATGTTAGATGTGTGTGTTCCTACTGTGTTGCTCATCGACACCTCATGCCATAACCTTCGCCTCGTCCCTGCCCACTTCCCCTGCTGTCAGTCCATCCCTTCCTGTTATGCTTTGGTGGAAAACCAGCTCAAACGGGTCACAGTTTCAACTGGGACACCAGATGAACTTTGACCTTCCTGCCTGTCTGTTTATTTTCTGTGTCTTCCTGTGTCTTTCAGCTTCAGAGAGTCGGTCTACAAACACAAATCCACTGAGAGTGACAGCTTGGAGCTAATCACATTTGCTAAAAAAAAAAAAAAGGAAAGTGCTAGCCGGGAAGAGCTCTTCACATGCTACTCACATTGTTTATGACGTCAACATTATGAACATTATTTGCAGTGACAGGTTACCTGGTGAAGCGTTACAAGCTAATTATTACTCCCACACTGTGTGTTTTATCAAGCAAAAAACATGACTAGAACATTGGATATAAGTGAATGTTTGGATGACCGAGTTCCTTCTAAAAGAAGACCTGAACACAGAGAGCAGAGAGGTGTTTTGTGTGGCTTTCAGTTGCTAGGGGAACTAACAGGGAAGGACGATGACGTTGGAGCAGATGCAGCGTTTTGAAGGTCCTGTATAGAACACTGAACTTCCATCTCTAAAAAAAAACGTAGGACAGAGGGCAGTTGGAGTGCGTGACATACAGTCGGTTTGGGTTGCTGTGGGAATCGATAATGGCGGTCCAAATTCAGGTGCGTCACCTGCTTCTGTCGGCCACACAGACAGCCGACACACATCACCTCCACGGCACACCGGCCTGAATCCTAATAAACCCTTAAACACCTCGATATTGGAGCTGCAGCCATTACCTCACTTCAGCTTCTTCAATTACTTTCTTGCACTCTCTTGTTCTGAATACCCAACCCTCCTCTGTGTTTCAGACAAAAGCAGCACACGCTCATTTGCCTCCGTACAAACACACAGGCGCACAGATATGCATCCTTGAATACCCACATCAAAAATGTTTGCTCTTTGCTCACTTTAGCATTTATGAGCGCAAGGAGCTCGGCAGCATTTCTGGATGCAAGCGCCCTCGTCTTTTGCAAGAATATGTGCCAACATATACTTACTTACACACACACACACACACACACACACACACACACACACACACACACACACACACACACACACACACACACACACACACACACACACACACAGTATCATGATTCTGAGGAGCTATGTTCAATCTGCCTTCTGAAAAGAAATTGAATAAAGCCCAGACCAGTGTAGCTAGATGGTGGCAGACATGGCTTGTGCTGTATGTGGAGGAGAAATGTATTTGTATATGTACGGAATGAGGGTGAGCAGGCGAGCATATAGCACCTTTCAAGGAACCCAAGGACGCCTTACATATATAAAGCAGAACAAATCTCTCTCTCTCTCTCTCTCTCTCTCTCTCTCTCTCTCTCTCTCTCTCTCTGGCCTTCACTGTTATAAGCTCTGTGTTCTCCACCAGACATGCTGTTCCCTCAGTAATCACAATCAATCCAACCCACTGAGCGGGCTGCAAATCCAGCTGTTCTCTTTTCACTGGATTTTTGCTCTCCTACATTTTGTATTTTGTTCTTTCTTTTCTTTTATTTATTTCCTTTCTTTCTTTTCCTGTCTTTCTTTCTTTCCTTTCCTGTCATTCCGTCTTTCCATAGATAGATAGATAGATAGATAGATAGATCTAGAGAGATAGACATAGAGGGGCAGAGATGGGAAGTAACAAAGTACAAATACTTTGTTACTGTACTCAAGTAGATTTTTCAGATATTTATACTTTACTATTTATTTTTGTGCCAACTTTTTACTTTTACTCCATACAATTTTAACACATATCGGTACTTTCTACTCCTTACATTTTACAAAATTGGCTCGTTACTTTAGTTTCAAATAATTTCAGTGAAGTTACCGTTATTATTTTTCGCGTCATCAATTCCAAATTCAATCTAATTGGATGGGAATATACGTTGCATTTGACGCACCACTACAAGATGACGCGACAGATTCGGCAGCATTCATTGCCGCCAAATCATTGCGGCTTGATGGTGATAACATTAGCAAATAGTAGTACAGAGGGCGACATGATTGAAAATGAAGAAAACAGAGATCCCAGAGATTCGGCAGACAAGCAGCAAGACATTCTAGGCTACTTTTACTTTTATACTTTAAGTCAATTTCCAAGCCTGTACTTTGTTACTTTTACTTGAGTAAAGAATTGAAATCAGTACTTCTACTTCTACTAGAGTATTTTTTAACACAAGTATCTGTACTTCTACTTGAGTACGGGAAGTGAGTACTTTTGCCATCTCTGTAGAGGGGTATACGTTGGAGAGTCATGGGAGAAGAATAGAGTGATTAATAATGCAGAATGAATATGCTCTCACAGGTGGCTGATGATAAAAATATCTCCCAGAGGAGTGTGGGAAGGAGTGAAGGGAAAGAAAGAGGGGAGAGAGGAAATTTGGGCATGGTGGGTTGGGGGAAGGGGGGTCTTAACAGCAGAGGAGGAGGCAGGTGGAGAAGCAGGGGAGAGAAAATGGGATGTGATGAATAGGGGGGGACAGGGCGCTAGACTGAGAAAATAGGATTCCTGAGACAGAGAAAGAAGGAGTCTGGCACTGAAAACTAATGTGTCTGCCTGCTGATCTGTTCACCTCCAGCTCTCATCAGGCCTCATTAACACCTGTCACATATGAAATTAATTCTTCACTCTCGACTGCACACACACACACACACACACACACACACACACACACACACACACAATAAATATCTGGAATATGCCTTTAAGTTAGTACTGCTGTGATTTCTTTTATGTATTGTCTTTGCCGGTACAGTAATTTGGTTAGTTAATTTTTGACCTTTTCTATTTAAACCCCTATCCTGAACAATGATTGTTCAATCATAACTTCACAACCGTGACTACACGGCAGGCCTGCCAATCTTAAAGATCTCCACATGCCAACATGATGTCTAGTGAAAGCAATGCTCCATATAGGACAGAGTTTAGATGGTGACTTGTTATTATTTTAGCTGTCTCCTTGACCAAAAATATTAGAGCTGAGATGTAAGGTAGCCTACGGATTAAACAGTAATCCGTCTGCTCTAATGTAACATGCAAGTTTAGCATGTCCAGTAGTAACATTTCATGCTTCCTTGTTTTGTGGTTTTACAGGTTACATTTAAAAAGTTCAGTGCTGCTACAGTCAGGGGCGTTTCCAGGACTTGAGGAGGTTCAGGGCTTAGCGCGGACCCATTTAAATAAACTGAATGCAATGCAAAACAGCAATTGGCTTGCTCAGCTTGTTAATAGCCAGTGTATATTCATTTTAGCTGCCCAGTTTGAAGATGTTAGTTAGATGTCACCAACATTTGGCCTAATCATAACTGGCCTGGCAACCCAAAGGCCAAGGTTTTGTTTCCAGATCTGTGTGACGACCTATGATGCGGGGGATCTGGGGGTCCTCCCCCAGAACATTTTGAACATTAAACACTTCATTTCCTGCATTCAGGTGAATTTCTATGCACCTATATTTCTACCTTTTTCTGAATCAATTTATGCTGGAAATATGTAAAGGGAAACATAGGGGACAATTCAAAATATAAAAACATAATGGAATATATTGCAATAAGGCTCTCAGGCATTCTGTATTGCTTTCAACTATTTATTCTTCTTTGGATCGACTTCTCTAATTATATCTGAGTCACCATACATGTAGCCTATAATTTACTCTTCCCTCCTCTTTTGCATCTTTTGTTGAGGAAGTAACCTCCTTAAATGTGCACATGACAATTATTCACCTCAATGACACACTATTCATTTTAATGGATTAATAAACCCCTGGACTGTAATATTTCAGATGTGTTTGAGCAAGATTTCTGCTCATGTTCAAAACTTTTTGCACATTCAAAATATATCTCATCTGTGCTCTCTGAGATTTGGAGGAGTCGTGGAGGAGTAGCCTACTTTAACTACTTATTTTGAACTTTTCTTTCACCTTATACTCGTATATAATATAATATATATAATATAATGTATTCACTCCCTTATGGAGTTAGATTCCCCTTTACACCTTGTAGCATGTAACAACCAGAAACCCCAGCACATTAGAGTCATCCCCAAAACATGTAGGCTAAACACTGTAATGCAAGGGCTGCATATAGGCTACAATTAGGCTACCACAGTTTTCCCCACTCATACTGTCTCTTTCTATCGGAGAGAGAGAAAGAGAGAGATAGAGAGAACGAGAGCAGCAGAGAGGAGAGGGATTGCTTTGTGACAGGCACAGAGAAATAAGTGTCAGGTAAGAATGGCCAGGCGATCAGGCACGTTTACATAGGCTATTGTCCGGTTTCATATTTGTCAGTCAACTTTTCAACATACATTCGGGGCTACACTCAAAACATTCGGGGCTGAAGCCCCAGCAAAATCGGCTGATGCCGCCTCTGGCTACAGTGCTGTTTTTTCCCCATGTCTTCTATATTTATCATCAACTCATGAGGGGACTTTTCACCTGGGACATGCAGCTTCAGCCTTCTGGCATCATTTTTAGGGTAGGATTAGGTTGAAAAAAGTTAACATGATCAGATGCTGAGAGCCACTGACCAAGCTGCTGTATTTGATGAGTTTTGAGTGAGAACGGGTACACTCATAAAACACATAGATTTATCTACCTGGTCCCAGGGGCTGAGTATCCCTCCTGAGAACATGAACAGGTAGCCCATGGTGACCAGACAGGCCCATATAAGGAGGGAGAAGAGGCGGAGCATCCGCTTGAAGACCGACTCAATGCAGACAAGGATGAAGATGGACAGGAAGAGGAAGAGAGCAGCGGGAACCGTGATCAAGAACGTCAAGTGGTCCTCTGTATTCTGGAGAGAGAGAGAGAGAGAGAGAGAGAGAGAGAGAGAGAGAGAATTATTGGTTTATACAGTTTTAGGTTAAACACATTCACAATCTGGACACACTGATTTGCAGTATTTCCCTGTTTGCATATTCAGTAGGCCACTCACACAAACATATACAATTTGTAATACAAATATACTAGTGAAAACTGTCCACTGGGTGAATTTGTAACCATGTGGATTTATAACAACTCTGAATCATGCTCGACCTCAGCACATTGTATGCTACAATGTTAGCACGGAGGACCAGACTTATTACAGATAATGTTAACCCCAAACTTTTTACACCCAACAAACAAGTTTAAAATAACACAAAACGGTGCTTACTTAAGGATAATTCTCCCTATTTTTGTGTTCTAGTGAGGACATTCAGTCCTTGACACACACACACACACACAATCAGATGAACAGACGGCACACAGTTCGGCAGACAGTCTGAGCCCAGAGAATGTGCCACAGCATCACTTCTGCGCTCACACTGTCAAAGTCAGCATTTAGAAGCTGTCAACACACACTATCTCTCTCTCTTTGACTAAAACTTTTTTTTACAGTTGAAAGTGTGTTTCCACTATCAATCACTACACTTAATTTTTACCAAACTTTCACGGTTTGTGGGTCAATGAAATGTTCTTACATGGAGACACTGCAAAATGATAAACCAACATTTGTGCAGTTATCTGGAAAGATTCAGGTGAAGTTTGATTGTGTCCCGATAAATTATTAGTGTTAACAGCAGGAGACTGCAGCACCTTTCAGCCCCTTTAATGTCGTCATCCTTAGCACTTTTAGCCTTTTGGTCCCTATACCTTTGTGTGTGTGTGTGTGTGTGTGTGTGTGTGTGTGTGTGTGTGTGTGTGTGTGTGTGCGCTAAACATAATTGTACATTCTGTGGTGAAAGTACCTCTTCTGATTTTGACTAAAAGACATTTAGCAAAAATCCCATCGACGAGAGGACTTAGGGCTTCCAAACACTGAGCACAGAGCACACCTTCACAGACTCGATCCTACCCGACACCCATGCAAACCATTTTAAGTTATTCTAAAGTCATGATTGCACTGACAGGTCCAGCAGCTGTATATGCTAAATTAGCAAGCCACTGTGAGATTAGTTGTCACCGATTTTACAGTAACATGAACATTAGTGTGAGCACAGAAAATGAGAACATGCAGTTCACTGGAGCAACAGAATGAAAAGATGTTACGGACTCAACCTTGAATTTGAGGCTGTTTTCACAGTTTATTGACTGGAGCTGCTTGTTGAGAATAGCAGAAGCTATTTTGTCCAGAGCGAAAACAGGAAGAGAGAAGAGTGCTGTGTATCAGTGTATCAGCGTGATGTAACACAGGTAGTATTAGTCAGAGTCTGGCGAAGGAATCCCATGGGTTCTAATGCTGCGTTCTATTTAACCTTGGAATGCTGGGAATGACGTCATACCCGAGTTGAATACGTTCTATTTAAAAGTCGGATTTTCATTGTTTTCATTAGCTCTAGCCCGGTTAGCTATTGTTAGCAATACCAGTTGATAACAACGCATTACGCCGTTTTTTGTGCATGCAAACAGCGTAACAACATGTCCACAGATAGAAGTTGAACATGCCTGTGTGAACGACTGATTTAGTGACACAAATAAGACAGAAGTGCTTATAATGTTATGTTACTGCAGCTTTTTTACAACTGTTGATACAGGGGGCAGCCATGTTGGATTTTGAACTCGGGCTACTGCGAGGTTGTACGAGTTCCGAGCTCGTAAATCCGAGGTCAGGGGGCGTGTTTACGACCTTGACCTCGTTAAAACCGAGTTGCGAGGTAAATAGAACGTGGCATAACTGCTGACGCCACACCAGCTATACAGTCAGCCTGGAGCGCAGACTGAATCCCAATGAGGATGTGAGCATGTTGGCAAACTGAAACACCGCAGGGATACCTGAGTGGACGTTAGTGCGTCAAAGACCCACATCTTGCCCAAATGACATGCTCACACGCAAACATGCAACTGCAGGTTAGGTAGGGAGCCGCTCTCTCACCACTTCTGTATTTTTTTCACTTAGTTTAGTTTAGCTAATTAGCTTTCCCATTAGCTACAGCATTGCAGCAGCTATTCTTCCTGGGGTCCACGAAAAAGACTTTACATAATGACAATGCAACCATCGCAGCTTACATCATAACCAAAACTTTACAGAATAAACAGGACTAGACTAAAACACACACCCACACACACACACACACACACACACACACCAGCGGCGGGTCTAGAGGGGGGGGCCCATGGTGGCACCCGCCCCCCTGAAATATGATTGGCCTCCCCTGGTGCCCCCCCAATGCATTGGGCTAGAGTGCTTTCAATCTGACAATTGTGATTTCCATTGGATCAAAGTACACTTGGCTGCAGGTTTGGCCAATTGCTGCTTTGCCATTTGGTTAATGGATATATACTTTTTAAAACACATTGTATGGCAACTTTGTACTTTGTTGAAATGTTGAGTCCAGTTTAGAAGTAGAAACTTATTGAACTCTCTGTAGAGCACTTGTTGCTGTAAGAAATAAATTGTGTATTGTACTTTATTACCGTTCTGTTTCCTATTATCTGAAAACTGTAATGTAACAGCAATGTTTTCTATGTTGAAATTTGACGCAAGTTTATTGTAATTGTACTGCACTTTATTTTTTATATGGTTCTGTGAAAAAAATCATCCCAGCCCTTGACACATGACCAATTAATGTTTCCATGATGACTATCCAACTTTTTGCCCATAGAAAATTGTATTTGGATACACAATTTGTTGAAAATAAAAACAATTGAAATTAATAATACTTGTGATGTGTTTTATTTAGCAAAATTACAGTGTGTTGTTCTATCCGACCCAATATTTCCTATACTTCTAAGCAGATTTTCTATGCATACCTGATAAAATACCCCGGGTCCCCCCCTGTGACACCCAATTTGACCCCTGACAGACACACACACACACACACACACACACACACACACACACACACACACACACACACACACACACACACAAACACACACAACAAGCAATAATCAGAACATTTTAAATAGTCTATCACACAACAGTGTCCAACATGTTACAAATCATAAATATGGTCCGTAACAAGCCACTATTCAATACAATAATCAAAACATATGAAAGAGTCCACAAGACACACAAGACAAATCAACATAATTAAACTCACTTTGTATTTTGTTCAAAACTTATTAAACTCTTTCATTGTCTCTAGTCAAAAGATGCGGTTTTACTAAAATCTTAAAGCGAATTTTACTGTGTTCTTAAGTGATATATTAAGGGAGTACATTTCATTCCTACATAGCTCGGTACTAGAGATGCACCGATTACAACTTTCTAGGCTGATTCTGATTTCATTTTTTCTAACCACTTTACAGCACACACAAATATTTATTTTGTACTTTTCTTTAATAGAACATTTTGCACAGAACATAGGAAATTTTTTTAACAGATAATGGATCACTATAAAATAGAACTATATAAATTACTCCTGGTGTGAGAAATTCACACACATCTAAAGTACAATGTTAGAACCATTTCCTTCTTTTCACATCCAATATCCAACTAAAAAAAATGTGATTTGGGTTTTTGGTGTCGTCCCTCCACGCCCTACTTTTTCCTTGCAGGTGTTGCATATTGCAAACTTGTTATCTTCTGCACACACGCTGAAGAATTTCCAAACAGTCACGTCCGTGTGTGCGTGCGTGCATGCGTCCTTGAAAACTGTAACTCGTATAACTTATGTTGTCAGTTAATTGTAGCATTGACCGGCATGAAATCGGCATATGTCAGACTGACCTGCCGGTCGCCGGTCATGGCCGAGCACGTGAAAACCGGTCACCGGTCACCGGCCGGTCTATCGGTGCATCTCTACTCAGTACATGATCGTTCATTTGATGGCGTTGTTGTTGCTATTATAGCATGTCTGAAGAGTGTAACCTATGCCTAGCTAAACTGAATGATATATTATCATTAAAAAAAAATAAACAGAGCCTTTGTATTTTTGATACAATGAATAGGGTAACTATTCTTAAAATAACGGACAATTATGCATTGCAACAACATTCTTTCTGTATTCACAGCAGAGCCACATGTACCAATTGTAATTCATTTATGTATCCAATGTAGCATTAGACCATATTGCTGGACAAAAGTCAAGATTGGACAATATTAAAGCCTGAATCACCTGTCTAGTTGAGCTTTGTGTCAAAAATGTATTTGAGGTAAAGAAGCATTTGCTCTTTGCACATTTCTGATTGTAGGCCATCTAATCCTGTTAAAACTCTTTTGAAACCATTTAAAGCCATTTCCCTCGACATGGCACAGAGGGAGGGAGTTGCGCCTGCCTGCCATAATATACTGCATTGTCATCCAGAACAATTATTTCCTTTTTTAGCCCAGTCCGGCTTATCCAGCTATTATACTGGGAGGAAAAAAAGGGGGAAGAGGGAGGTATAGCAGTAGCAGCATCAGCCAAAAGAGATTATTCAGCATAGAAATGACACAAACACACCAAATACATTATCAGAAAGAGAGAAGTGAAGAGGTGGCACAGAAGCATGTGTTGAAATCATGATAGTATGCACTTCCCATGCATTGGTGCCTGTTCTATATTTATACTGCATGATGAAGCAGCATTCACTGCAGATTTCTGCACTCTGCTCTCCAAAAGATGTTGATAGAAATTATTAAAACTAGTTTGAAGCATAATATGTACCCTATGTGATGTCCTGATCACTTGTATAGAGGACCTTATGTCATGAAATCTGGTGGATTTACACACTAACACATTTACAATATACAGTATAATATTTCGGAATACATTACTTTAATCATGTATTTTTTGTACTTAAGAGATCTTGAGAGGTTTTGTTACTTCAACTGTGTAACCGTACATCCATTCATCACAGCACCCCAGGGGAGGACTTCATCAGTACAGTGTGAAGAAATGGTAATTTCATAATCCATGCAAGAGGGCACAGCAGTGGGATTGCTGAGTGGATCGAACCACTTCGAATTTCACGGAAATCTGAATGTTAGCTTGAAAGCTTAAAGGTCCAATCAGCAATAATAATACTAAGCAAATGGAGTTACTGCTGTATTTAAAATCACAGTCATTTGGCATTTTAAAATCATTTTGCAACCTTAAAGGGGCACTTCACCTATTTTGGACACCAAAGTCACTTTAGCTGTCATTGGGGGTGTTACCTAAACAGAGAGAGAAAAGTTCAAGGGATCAACATAATGGTCTTGGTTTGTTTATACCGATTGTTGGCTTGTTCATGGCACATACTGAGGTAAGGTACAAAATATCTGTTATCCAGTCAAAATGGGCAAAAAGTCAGAATCTTTCCATATTTAAGTCCACATCTTTTGTATGAAGTCCTGTATTTGCGTGCAGAACATCAGTGGTTTGTGGTATTGCAGCTCTGACCACACCTCAGTCAGTCACGTCACAGCATCTATTTCACCTCATTCATTCACCTTCCTGCCCCCAAGTAATGGATTGGTGATCCATCATTATGAAAAATACTCTGCTCTCACTGCCCTGCATCTATCAATCTGTCATTGAGATGTTGAGATGTTAAAATCAGTGTTTACAGATGTTATTAATATAACATCAAGAATATGTGTTGCAATGAGCATAAACTGAAAAACACAAGACACACACACACACACACACACACACACACACACACACACACACACACACACACACACACACATAATAGTAGGAATACAACACAGACACCAAATACTTCAGATTAAGACCTCATCACACATTTGTCCAATGTCTCTGTTACTTCCAGGGAGATTTGACGTGACAATGAAACAAAGATTCACATCAATACAATTTTAAGGCAAGAAGAAAGAACAAGAATTATTATTTTCTAAAAAACAATGCTGAATAAGTCTGAGAAGGAAATGAGAGACTTCCTCAGAAACACACCCAAACAACACACATACACAGTCACAACCAGGAAAATGTATGCAAGCGTACATATACGTACAGCACACGCACACACACACACTCACGCACACACACACACACACACACACACACACTGTACAGTATGGGATCACTACAGCCCTGATCTGTGAAGAAAGATAAAAGTGTGCAGTAATTTTGGGAGCATTAGTGCTGCTTTGGTTGAGTTTCTGCTGGCTCACTGATAAAGCCCGAGCACTTACAACAACATCCTCCCCTCCCACGAAGACAAAGGAGAATTAAATCGACCGGCTGGGGCAATAAGCTCTATTGATTTGTCTTAAATAGAAGTAGAGAAATCGATTAAGGTGGAGGTTCTCCTGGGAACGACCCTGTTATGGGGTTCAAGTGAATGTAACAGGACTTTAGTGACAGCCCCGAGCGAGCGCTTAATTGCTGTGGGGGGAGGGGGGTCATGCTTCCCAATATTAGTAATGACACTTCATCAAATAACTCCCTTCATAATTCAGTGTCACTAAACAGACTCCAAAACACACTGGATGGATGGTCACTGAACTCATCCTTTTTCATGTTGTATGCATGTCAGTGAACAGTGAACCAGCTGTGCATGCGGCTTGTGAGCGCGTGCAAACGTTTTTGGGCGTTCTGTCACTTCAATCAGACACTGGTCACCCCCACCACCCCCCCCCCCACCCCAGGGTCTGATTGAAGAGAGCGCATGACGCACACACAGAGAAAGGCATAAGGCTACACATAGTCGGGAACATATAGCAGCAAAACAATCATTTTGAAACAACAACAATCACAGAAATGAGTGGGATTCCTTTTGTACGGCTTTTTCATTAAAACATAAAAGCAGGACTTGAGAAACAATAGCTTGTGTTCGTGGTTGAGTGTTTGTGTCCAAAACACCACTTTTCATTTGACAAAAGCACCAACACCTACACAGCTGCAAACTAAACTCTCATCCCGCTCTTGAGCCACTCTGCAAACCCGGCATTGCAATTTAAAGTGCCGCTTCACAGCCTCTCATGTTGTCACACATAATCACACACATGCACATAGGCCTCCCTGTCTAATTAAGTCTCGTGCGAGCCAAAACTCTTTTTTTATTCCAACACTCTTAGTGATCCTAACAAGAGGGCTTCTATCTGTTACATGATAATTGCATATGCTTGTAGCCATGCAGAATCTGCTATGGTACTGTAAATGAACTGTGCAGCATTCCACAGCATAAAAACACTACAGTATATTAACTAAATTCAACACACAGAACGGACAACTATCGGACTGTGTATTGGATTAGAATCTCTGACTGCACCTTCAAGTTCTTCTCCTATTAATAAAAAAAAGTGATTTCTGATGACGAGAGAGCAAAACATGTAAATGTGACCAAATGCAACTAAGTGACTGTGATTATTCACTTGAATGACAGATATATTTTTTTCATTTTCTTCTGTAAATTTACTTATTGTAATTGTATATCATGTCTTCATACTTTTGCAATGCGTTTATTGTTATGCACCAAATCATCACCAAGTGAAATTTCTTGTATGTGCAAACATACTTGGCAATAAACCATTTCTGATTCTGATTATATTGTTTGTTACTTTTGTGAAAATGTTGACATTCACAACAGTAATAACATTTCCTGTTTATTGGCACGGACGTGCTGTGTGACAGACTACCTCTGCACACACACACACCCCCACACACACACACACACACACACACACACACACACACACACACACACACACACACACACACACACACAATTACTCACAAGTCCTGAGGCAAAGAACACAGCCAGCAGTGCGAGGCAGGTTCCCATGATGATCAGCAGCAGGAACACGATCAGCGGATGCTGCTGGCTCATTCTGTAGTAGGACTCGTACAGCCAGTCCTGGGGCTTCTCACCGTCCACACACACCTCACCCTGGAACCCCGGGCACCCGTCTCCCAGGCTCTCGGGTCCCTCGGCACCCTCAGCGCCATCACTCTTCTCCAGCAGGTAGCGTCCGCGGGTCCACAGAGCCTCCTGCCACATGGGTAGCTGCCTCTGGAAGGACGGTCCTGCTTTCTTTCTGAACAAAACCTGTGCACACAAAAGTAACTGGGGTGAGGGATGCTTCTTCACCCTCAAAAGTCCACCTTCTCTTCCTCTTTGGCAAAAAAAAGTTTGGTCAGCTGTGAGTGATGGCTGGACAACTGAGTTAAAGACAGCCAACTTTTCAGCTCCTCCTCTTTCCCTTGCATCCTCTGCCGCTCTGCTTGAGATGACAAACTGAGTCAGGACAGTGTGAAAACCGATCTCCTCTACCTCCTCCTCTTCCTTCCAGCGAAAGTGGTCGTACACGAGAGGCGAGAGATGAGACTTCAGTTTCCTTCCTCTTGCTTCTCCTTCTTATTTGCTCTTTATGTTTGGTCAGTCAGAGAGAGAGCCGGCAGCATCTGCTTACTGCACGGCGCTGTAGCTCAGACGAGGCAACATGTTACTCTGCTGAGGTGCAGATGAGAAATGAGAGGGAGAGAGAGCTGAGGGAGAGAGAGAATGTGTATAAATGGGAGGGAGGGAAAGAGAGCGAAAGGGTGTGTACCAATGTGTGTGGTGGGGAGAGCTGGTGGGCAAAATGTGTGTGTTTGTGTGTGTGTGTGCGCAAGGTGTGGAAAAAAGAAGAGTCTTTCACAATTTACATGAGAGAGAGAGAGAGAGAGAGAGAGAGAGAGAGAGAGAGAGAGAGAGAGAGAGTGTGTGTGTTTGTATGCGTGTGTGTGTGTGTGTGTGTGTGTGTGTGTGTGAAAAGCAGAGCAAAAGTGAGAGAGTGAGATTGCGAGAAGGGTTGTAACAGCTATGCTAAACTAAGAAGAGCAACAGAGTGTGGAGGGAAAGAATAAAATGCCATCCAGCAGCCGGCAACGAGATAAAAAGATGGGCAAGAAACAAAACACAGAAGGGGGAAGGACGGGGAGGAAGGGGAAGAAGAAACAAAGTGAGGAAGGGAAAAACCTCAGGAGACAGAGAGTGTGGGAGGAAGAGAGATCAGTGCTTCTAACGTGGGGGAAGGAGCGGGAAGATAAAGCTTGTAATGAGTGAAAGTTTGAGCGCGACTGTGTATGTCGGCGGTGGGAGTAAAATAAGATCTGATAAACTCCAATATTCCTCTCCTCCTCCAAGCTTTCATTTCTCTCGATTTCTCTTCAACTCCTGTTCTGCAACGGCGGGCACCCTCTCTCCCCTCTTGCCATGCTACATGTGATGCTCTGTGAAGTGTGAAATGGCCGTGCCACATCCATGTGTCAGATGCACAATCTAACCAGACAGAAAGAGTGTGTATGCTGAGGCCAAGCATTACAGCTTGTCTAATAATGCTAATTACTGTACATAGAACCGAAAGTCATTTTCAGATAAATGATGAGTGTTGACTTTATCCAAACAGAATGAGCTTCTGTCCCAGAGCACTAAATCTTACAGGCAGCCATACGCAAAGCAACAAACATATCATCCATAGTGGATAATACACCCGCCCTGTGGGCGAACTGGTAACAACTTATACAAATTGAACAGACTGTACAGCCATGCTGCTTGTGGCTTTGTGAGGCTGTACCTATGGTGCATTAAACTGCTTCCCGAGTTGGGGAAGTCGTTCTTCCAACTTCGGTGTGTTTATTAACCTTAGGTTGTAAAGTCGAAACAACATGGACGCTACAAGAATGTCTTGTATTTTATTGCTCATAGCATTGAAACAACACATTGATAGCTGTTTCCAGTATTTGTTTCCAGTTTGAAGCTTTATATTAGTGATTTTGTCCAAGACTTGCTGCTGCAGCAGGACATTCCCTAAAACCATTACAATATTGCTTTACCTGACCTGTTATCAGGTTGATGCTAATAAATAACTTTTTTTTAACTAATCTGGGTCACTACAACGAATGGTTACAACCTAACACCATATTACAAATTACATGTGAGCAAATCATTGATATACAATATGTGAATTCATAGAATTCAACATTTATTTTCGCCCCAATTCTGCGTAATATGACTTCAAATCAGCAAGTTGTGTGTCAAGTTTTTGCCCACTTTCTGAGATGTTATCCAGCTTTGAGTGTGGCGTTCACATGAATTTGCCAGTTGGGAACAAATTTTTCCAAATATTCTGACACCCCATGAATGCAGGGTTAGACACAGCGGGGCTTTGTGCAAAATTCTAACATCACAATGCCAAAATGCTCAGTGCACCGTGTTGAAATGCTCTAAGTTTAGTGTGTTAACATGCTAATGTTTGCCAATAAGCAGACACAAAGTACAGCTAAGGCTGATGGGAATCTCATTAGGTTTGCAGGTAGTTGGTCATAAACCACAAATTGGAAATTGATTGTTGATTCTAATCTGACACATTTTTTAAAACGAATAAATGTAATAACTGACATTAAATCAAAGCTGCAATCAGCAAGGTATTTGGTCATACACCACAAATTGGAAATTGGTTGTTGATTCTAATCTGACACGTTTAAAAACTAATCAATTTAATAACTGACATATAATCAAAGCTGCAAACAGCAATTTTATGACCACTGGGTTTCAGAGACATACTGTATAGTTTCCCCCAGTTCAATACTGAATGTATGGAGCTTTTTCACAGCAGACATTTTTGACTTGTCATAGTAGGAAAAGCACAGCTGAAATTGATAACCTTAACGATCAATTCCATCAAGTATCCCAGTAAGCTATTTCAGTGAGTCAGCATGAACAATACCAGGACCTCTCCTAAGTGGAATGCAGCCATCATTAATGGCTTTGAATACACCTGTGCTTTTCCTACTATGACATGAAAAAGGTCAATTACATTATATTTAGCCTATTTAGCAAATGCTAAACTTGATGACAAGTGTAAATGTAATGTATTTATCCATCCATCCATCCATCCATCTTCATCCGCTTATCCGGGGTCGGGTCGCGGGGGTAGCAGCTCCAGCAGGGGACCCCAAACTTCCCTTTCCCGGGCCACATTAACCAGCTCCGACTGGGGGATCCCGAGGCGTTCCCAGGCCAGGTTAGAGATATAATCCCTCCACCTAGTCCTGGGTCTCCCCCGAGGCCTCCTCCCAGCTGGACGTGCCTGGAACACCTCCCTAGGGAGGCGCCCAGGGGGCATCCTTACCAGTAATGTATTTAGCTAGGGAAAATGGCAATATCAATCATACTCAAAAATGTCAGTATTTCCAGTGTGCTGTTGATGGATACTATAGTTTATTTTTTTCAGGGCAGACATTTTGACATACCACAGTAGGAACAGCACAGCTGGGTCTAACAACATTATTTATTTCCATTTAGGTTGCCTGATTCAGAGTTATTAATTACACAATTGCTTTTCCTGCTATGTATGACCAGTGGAAAGTCTGCTATGAAAAAGTGTGTTGTCCCACAAAGCCATGTAGCTAGGCCTACATCGAAATGTAAGGAGCTACTCACAGGTGTAAGAACTTAAAACGAATTGTTGACAATGGTGAGAAGGCTCCAGAAAAGAAACTAATAAAATAAAATAGAAGACAAAACAAAGTAATAAATATATGGGAAAACATTTTGCTTTATTCCTGATGAGTTTCCAATTTTTACTTTGGCAGTAACGTTAGCATGCTAATGTCACAGTATTATTTACATCCTTCTGTGCATGTTTTGTATTTGTATGCTAGCTAGATGTTATATATATATATATATATATATATATATATATATATATATATAAAGTGTAAACTTTATCGTATTAGTATAAGGCTGCATCAATACTTTCTGCCAACATATTTGCTAACATGCAATTTTAGCATATTTAGCATTAGCATTTATCTGGAGTTTATAGTCACCTGGTAAAAGTTACACTCACCTTTCATCTCTGTTTTTGGTGTCAACCAGGTGTCAACCCATTCCTAAGAAGAAATATCAGTCTTTAGTTTGCTAGGTGTACGACTTTCTAACAGCCAGCCATGTCTTTTTCTTGTTGCTGCTGGCAGTGTTGGGAAGGATACTTTCAAAACGTATTCCGTTACAGAATACAGAATACATGCCCAAAAATGTAATTTGTAACGTATTCCGGTACATTACTCAATCTGAGTAACGTATTCTGAATACTTGGATTACTTCCACATTGAATTGCATTTTATAAGTGTAGGAATGCGGCCATCACATAAAGCTTAATAAACAGGCCTATTCTGGTGTGTTCTTCTGTTCCAACTGGCTGAATGTGTACCTGAACAAGCAGATATATTTTTGTATTTGTAGTCCCGAACTGCATACTACAAAAATCGAACCGCAATCTAAGCTGCCAAGAGCTAATTTTAGCTAACGTTAGCTAGCATGTCAAACGGGGCTAGTCAGTCTTTCAACGGCTCTGGGGCTAGTAAATCACTGCGGTCACGCTATCTGTGCTTCGGAGGAGCGCGGTCACGCCATCTACGCTTAAAAATATATTGCGCGTCTACACGAGGTTGCGTGGTAGGCTCAAGGTGTATGCGCTTGGTGTCGGCAGACTTTTTAAAAAATTCACCAGATTCTTGTTTTACATCTCACAGACTACCACTGTGGTGATTTTCATGTTGCTTTACTGTTTTATTATTTAATAATTGCCTGCCAAAGTCCTATACTGTATACCTTGTTATACAGCAATATTTAATAAATTCATAAAAATTTCAAATCAAATTGTTTTCTGCAAACTCCACCAGATTCTGACACCAGACTTTGGCAGGCAATTATTAAATAATAAAACAGTAAAGCAACATGAAAATCACCACAGTGGTAGTATGTGAGATGTAGAACAAGAATCTGGTGGAGTTTGCAGAAAACAATGTTATTTTATTTATTTTATTATGAATATTTTTTTTAAAGTCTGCCGACACCAAGCACATACACCTTGAGCCTACCACGCAACCTCGTGTAGACGCGCAATATATTTTTAAGCGTAGATGGCGTGACCGCGCTCCTCCGAAGCACAGATGGCGTGACCGCAGTAGTAAATCAGCATGTAGGAGAATGTAAAGTCGCACGTCAACTATAAAAATGGCAAGGTGACCAGTAAAACTACAGCAGACGACTACCCTTGGCTAATTAAAAAAAGATAACTTACTAACTTAGATGCTCCTTCAGGTTGGAGGTGGAGTAATTTGGACGCTGAAAGGAGGTTGGTTGCTGGCAAGCAGAGGTTGCACTGCACAGTTATATTTCGTTCTCCCTATTCTTTCTTTAATTTGAAATGCTGTTTGAATTTCCAAGATAGAAACGCATTCCTGCCCTGGCTCTGTTGTGCTGGTTCCGGGTGCATTGTGACTGATCACACAAATAGCTAATTTTTTCGTTTTCATATTGGGGCTTCTGGGAAATGCATGGAGCTGCCTTAATTTATTCAGAGAGTAAATAAACTCGTGAAACAGAGAAGTATCGTCATGTAATCCATTGATTTCAACAATGTAACTGTATTCGAAATACCAACTATTTAAATTGTAACTGTAACGGAATACAGTTACTCATAATTTGTATTCTGAATATGTAACGCCGGTACATGTATTCCGTTACTCCCCAACACTGACTGCTGGGCAGCTTCTTTGGGGAAAATAGCTGACGACTGTTTTATAAAAGGATGTAATGAGAGTCGTGACACTCAGCTGTGCAACTAGAGTTACACAGAAGGGTGTTATTTCTCAGTGGGTTTAATTCAATTAAAAAAGAAACCGTAATGTTGTTTACAATTTTTTTATATATTATTCTTAACAAAAAGTGATTTGTTTTTAGTCACTCTGGTACGTAGGTAGCCTAATAAGTGGCCTATATTTCACTTTGAATAACCTTCCTTTTTTAATCAATGACAAGACAGTTAAACACACCCAACTTCACCCTAACTATATATCATGCTCTCCGTTTCAACAACACCACTACAGTCTTAAAAAATTATAAACACAGTCTTCTTAAGGCCAAATGCTCCAGTTGGTCAGAAGAGGATCAAGTTCTCAGTGTCAGTAACCTAAATGTTAAGCAGGGCGCTGCTGTAAAAGATGAGGCATTCTGGAACAGCTGAAGCCCAAATATTTATGTTAGTAACAGGAAAGACAGTAGAGAGATAGGAGGGATGACTGATGCCAGGAGTCCCACATCGCAATAACCAAGATTCTCCCTGACAAGCTGGTAGCTGTATGACATGAAGTGTGATGTATTTACAGCCATTTAGTATTGCTCATTCTGCCTCCAGCGAGTCTGCGCCGTCCCGGCGGCTTTTTCACCCCGTGGAAAATGGTGTGAATCTTTGTTTCATTGTCACATCAAATCTCCCTGGTAGTAACAGAGACATTTGACAAACGTGTGATGAGGTCTTAATCTGCAGTATTTGGTGACTGTGTGTGTGTGTGTGTGTGTGTGTGTGTGTGTGTGTGTGTGTGTGTGTGTGTGTGTGTGTGTGTGTGCTCATACCATGCTTATACCATATGCAACATAGCATATGCTTCCTGCTTGGTTGCCTTGTTTAAGCATGTGTATTGTTATCTAAATAGGTCTGCCTTGCAACAACAAAGACAAGATTAATAAACTGAGCTGAGCTCTTTGTACGCAAACATGTGACAGTTTAAGAGTGCACAAATGTGTGCTTGTAATTGTGCAAGTGAGAGACAGCTTAAACTGTGAACTGTCTTCCTTTATTCAACTTGTCCTTCGCTCAGTGTGATAAATGTGTTTTTTTGTGAGCCCTTGAGCAATGTAACTCAAATCAGGGGAATCCTATTCTTTACCACCATAACACACGCACGCACACACACACACACACACGCATGCACACACACACACACACACATGCACACACACACACACACACACACACACACAGATATGAGAAATTTTATGCAAGACACATACGCAGCTAGTACAGACAACATACAGTACTAACACCTATTTGTAACATGTCAGACATCCCATTCATCATCTACAGTATGTGTGTATCCATTCTGCTATACTGTAAATGGGTCATTCTGTATAAGCTATTATACTCCATCACATTAACAACAGGTGTGGGTGTGCTGACCCTCTGCTAACCACTGCACACACACACACACACACACACACACACACACACACACACACACACATACACAGCTAAAGGGGATGAAAGAATGAGAGCACATTGAGAAAGAGTGGCCTTAACACACTAATTCTGCATCAACACCCTCCCACTTGACAGAGGCACTGTGTGTCAGGATAGAAGACGAGGAACACAAGCAGATGGAGAGAAGATGACAGCGCTATGCTGCCTCTGTGTGTTGTGGAAAATACTGCAATGAGCATGCACAATTAACCTCTAATTAATTACTAAATGCTATTGTGAAGGTTAAAACTGATGTATGTTACTACTTTCACTATTACTACTATTTCTGAGGATTTCTCACCTTGACAAGAATACATTATTAAAACTGCATTCATATTTTTTGGGACGTTTGGGGCCAGTTGAACCAACTGAAACCATAATCTGACCTTACACAGTTTAACTGGCATTAATCAGTTTCCTTTTAGCTTTGTTTTGGTCTCCACCAACTCCTGAGGGAAATATCTGGGCAGGTAGTGTGTAGTGGGTTTATCTGAGCAGAGCAGAGCTTTTCAGTGAAAACACCTGCCTGCTACGAGTAACAGCAAAAACACACATGTACCCACCAGGATTGTCAGAAATCAGCACCTTCACTCATATGGGAAATCAACAGTGAGGGACATCAATCCTATCTTATGGATTCACTGAAGCGCACACATATTAAAAGGTCAAAACAGAATGTGCTCTTCTATATGCAATATATATAATAAGTGTTTGAAGATATTGAGATATCAACTGAGCATGAACAATGATAATTACAGTACGACTGGCAATGTGCTAGAAATTAAGCTGATTTCCCACCTTGATGAGAGAAAAGAGGGCTTCATCACCTAACTGGGTCTCTCTCAACCCAATGGTGATTAAAACACACTGAGATGACCCAGATAAGTAGCAAACAAGGTGGTAAGGTGGGAAACAGAGAGAGGGAGTGATGGAGAGAGAGAGAGAGAGAGAGAGAGAGAGAGAGACCATCCACACTGAAAACTCCTGATTTATCATTAAGATGAACATTGTGGGATTCATTAAGTTGGAAGCACAATGTTTTTTCTTAATCAAACGTAGTGATTTATACAATGCCGTATACTCAGCCTGTTTTGCATTTAATCCCTTGACAAAAAGGCCTTATTTGAGAGACTAGTACAGTGCCTGTTCAAAATGTGCCTATTTGGAACGGGCCAATTGCTTGACCTGTAGTATTGCTGCTTGAAGTTCTCTCCAGAACCACTGTACCCCAAAATTACTTACAGAAGGACCCCAAAGCACTTAGCAACCACATTGTAGGCCCTATAGCCTACTACTGACTTACTATATACTCCTACTTCAGAGAAAAACATTGTACTCCCACATTACCTGACAGGCGTGGCAGATTCAGAATTTACTCACAAAATATCACAAAAAAAATGTGGAGTAATCACAGACATTTGCCTTACAGACTGATGTCGGCGCCATGCCCCACCCAATCCAGCCCGTAATGAGAGCAATCAGCAAATATCTGCGATAATCAAACAACAGAACCGGACCGAGTAGCTACAGAGACAGATTCGTAATGTGAGAGTGTGTGTGTGTGTACACAGAGAGAGAGAGAGAGAGAGACAGAGAGGGCGGTGGAAAAGGTGGAAGGCAATTCAAATGCTTTTTTTCCACAGTCTTTTCATTTTATTCACAGTTTAATATCCAACGCTGTCCAAACTGCTCCAAATTCCAAAACCCAAATTCATTGGGTACCTATGAAACCAAGTGTGAAGTAGATTCGATGAAGGGTTCATGAGATAGAAGACAGACCACACACATACACACACAGCTAAATGGGATAAAAGAATGAGAGCACGTTGAGGAAGAGCGGCATTAACACACTAATTCTGCATCAACACCCTCCCACTTGACAGAGGCACTGTGTGTCAGGATAGAAGACGAGGAACACAAGCAGATGGAGAGAAGATGACGGCGCTATGCTGCCTCTGTGTGCTGTGGGAAATACTGCAATGAGCATGCACAATTAATCTCTAATTAATTGCTTAAGGCTAATGTGAAGGTTAAAACTGATGTATGTTATTACTTTCACTATTACTACTATTTCTGAGGATTTCTCACCTTGACAAGAATACATTATTAAAACTGCATTCATATTTTTTGGGACGTTTGGGGCCAGTTGAACCAACTGAAAACATAATCTGACCTTACACAGTTTAACTGGCATTAATCAGTTTCCTTTTAGCTTTGTTTTGGTCTCCACCAACTCCTGAGGGAAATATCTGGGCAGGTAGTGTGTAGTGGGTTTATCTGAGCAGAGCAGAGCTTTTCAGTGAAAACACCTGCCTGCTACGAGTAACAGCAACAACACACATGTACCCACCAGGATTGTCAGAAATCAGCACCTTCACTCATATGGGAAATCAACAGTGAGGGACATCAATCCTCTCAATCAAATAGATTCACTGAAGCGCACACATATTAAAAGGTCAAAACAGAATGTGCAGTGCACCCACACACACACACACACACACACACACACACACACACTAATAAGGCTTTTAAAGCAACACTAAAGCAGTTTCGTCTTCGGTTCCCCTACAGGTTGGAAGCAGAATTGTCCATTACCGTTCTCATTGGAACTACAGATCCGCTACCCGATCTGGCAAACTTGCATAGTGCGGTTTTAGCAAATAGAGGGCCGCAAAGCGAATGCAGAAGTGCCGTTCACCCTGTTACAAGTTGATGAACCACTGAAACGATTTTGGAAACCTTTTATTTTAAGATACAAAATAATCTTTGGTGTTGCTTTAATTGCCATTGATTGCTATTGTTCAGGGGATCTTTACAAGGCTTGTTAAAATGCGGTTAGGCTTTGTTTTCTGCAGTACAAAATCTTGAGAAGTGGATGATTGTTGAGGTCGAAGACTCCCTGCGGCTGTACAACATCATTAAATACCCACAGGATAAATCTAAGGGATGTAAGATAATTAACAGATAATTCAAAACATCCCCTCTAATCTCTCCTTAATCCTGTTCAACCAAATAAAAATGTTCAAATGAAACAACCTAGGAAGGGAGAATCATCTAGACTGGGTAAACCCAGCCTGATCTGCTGGCGATTTGATTTCGCCCTGCAGCTCAGGCTGGAAACCTCTACATTCTTCTATCCTGCTTCTGTTACAAATCTGCAGGGACCAATCACAAACTGGCATATCCACCTGGCGTGCTATTGGCGGGTTCAACATGATGACGATAGAGAAGCGACGGCAAGCAGCTTTTTGTTTACATTCAACATAACGGCCACTGAAGCGCAGCAACCCGTTGATGCCGCTGTCGCTGCTGTTTTAAAAGATTTCAAAGGTAAGTTTTCTCTGAAAACGGAACAGAAACTTGCCCTGGAACAATTCCTACAAAAGAAGGATGTGTTTGCCTTACTACCAACCGGCTTTGGTAAAAGCCTAATTTACCAGCTAGCCTGGCCAAAAGAATGGAGCTCAGCTCAAACCCCGTTGTTGTGGTCTGATTGGTTGAAGGACTATCCAATTGCGTACAGAGTCATTTGAACCATGCCCGTTGATCACGCCTCTTGTGCAGTAGAAAATACAGAGCAGACTCCCCAGACTAATGTTCAATCTTAAAAGATTGAGCTTGGTCTGGTGATAGCCAGGCCAAGAATCATCCACACTAGCTTTTTTTGGCCACACAAGGAAACACAATGTTAACATTTGATCAGTTTTAACTTGAAATTATGAACTTGTTAAGCCAAAATTATACAGTCCGCCTCCGTGAGTACGCCAATGGTGTCGGAGTATCATCAAGCCTTCAGCAAACAGTGTTTTTTTCACACACTGGGCAGACATGGAGCAACATTAGCATTTGGAGTCAAGTTTCTCATCCTCCAGCAAATTTAAGTCCAATATTTACCTTCCTTTTAGTTTGCCTATCTGTCTTACCCAGCTGGTTGCTAACTTTGCCTGTCTGTTGTCTGGTGCCAGACAGGTAGCGTACACTGGGTTTTTAAAGCTTTTTTAGTCAGAATGAAGATGATGCGGATGAGAACGGTGACAGTGAAACAAAAAAGAAAAGCTGCGGCCCCTAAAACCAAAGCAATGAGTTAAAAGATACTGAAATGTTCCATAGAGCTGAAGAGAGCTGCACAATCCATGATAATTCTCTGTGGGTTTGTTATAAGTGACACCTTTCACATTACAAATAGTCACGGAATCCATTGTTAAAATAAAAATATAGATTATAGCAGCTTTAAACGTCTCACAACTCTAATGCAAACTGTGAAGATGGGGGTCAACTGTAAGTAGAAAATGTACAAAAAAAAAATGTTTATATGTCAACAGCCAAAAGGGTTGTGGTTTATAGGATCATTAACAAAACAAAACATAAAAATGTTTATTTTTAAAATTGTGCAATTTTGTAATGAGTAAAACAGTATGAGGCCATTTAGGCTTTGGGGCATAACAGTGTCTTTATGAGATTGTTATAGTGTGTACATGAAAGTATGAATTACGGTGTAAATGGCATCTCATACGTAATAGTGTGGCATTCTTGCTATAATTCAATACAAATATGCTCAATTTCACACTTCTAAAATTAAATTTCAAGCATTAAGTGCATTATGGTGAGAGGAGATTTGCCTGTAATCTACTCTGCTCTGCCTTTTCTGTGCAAAATCAAACCAAGTGTGGATGCAGCTAATCACAGACCTGTTCATTCAGTGCTGAATTACCTTTCAAGTTATTTAATTCAGCTTTGGCTGAGGACAGAGTGCTGGCCTGGGTCGTCAGGTTGAGTGGCTGGTACTGCTCAGACATACTGAAGCCAGCATCTGTTTGTTGGACAGATTCTTGGGTTATTATTGCACATATTCCTTGTACTGTGAACAGGTCTTTAAATAGTCAATAATTTGCCTTCATTTTAAACACTGTACAGCTCTTTTTATTTTAAAACAGATACATTTTGCATAGTTTTTATTGTTGCTATTCAATATTGATGATTGTTGACTTTAGTTCTTTGTTGGTTTGCTGGTAAAATACAGCACTTTTCCAAGCTGAAGAAAGGTTCACTATGTCAACAGCATTAAAAAAAAGAAAGAAAAAAGGCTCTTTAGTTGTCTCTGTTTCCACATTTCTTATTGGAGTTTTTGTCACTTTAAGAGCACCCAGGCTTCTCTGAGAAACCTTTGATTCTCATCTCTTCATCTTTTTCCTGTCATCCCTCTCTATGTTGTTCAACCTCTCTTGCACTGGACACTAATCCTTATGTCTCACGTTACAACAGCTTCACAATTCAAACGCACTCACTTATTGGACCCTTTCACCTTCAAACAAAGCTTTAGGTCTAATCTTTTAAGCCTTCCTCCGCAACTGTATTACTGTTCAGGGGTCATATCAGCGAGGTTAAGACAAGAGGATCAGGATCGTCATCAATATGCCTGGGCAGGTGCTTCAGAGTGGGCTGTACTGATTCCTTTCTATCACGAGTAGCACAGCTGCTGGCAAGGACAGTACACCTAATCCTAAACAAAACCAAACACATTCAAACACCTGACATCCATTGAAGGCCTGTGATTGGATATGAAGCTCGTGGACAAAGTCTGGCAGCGTGGAGTTAAGACCTCTACTGTATATTTGGTTTAGGGATTTAACAGAACTGAAGACACCAGAGAGCTCAGCAACCTTGTGTTTAAGAGGTTCTCCTAACTCAGCACCGACAGCAGTACTTGTGCACCACCCAGTGTTGGTGAGAAGATTCACATGTTGACTAAAGAGGATATCAGAGCCTCATAGACACAGTGGGAACTAAACAGACAGATGGAAACGAAAAACACACACACACACACACACACACATCATTGCTGTGGAGCTTCATTTAGGGATGATATGGCAGAAGGCACAAAACTGTGACTTACTGTGGTGGACCCGTCTCCAGGCCAAGGACCTGTAGTGTGAAGAAGGGGTAGAAGGGATGACTGGGGTCATGTGCGATTGTCCGTGCTTTAAGTTTGGTGGCTTTGCTGTTGAGGTCTGATAGGTTGGGGGTGGGAGGGCCAATTATTTTTGAAGCAATCTGGGTGACGCAAGTGAGTTTGTTTCTGTTGGTGGTAGTTAACATGTTGAAAAAGCAGGGGGAACAGTAGAGGAGAATGGATTGGAGTATGCTCTTATACAGTAGTAGTAGACACATAGTAGGTTTCTTTCAAGAATGGCAAGTTAGAGCTACACTAATCCACATATCTATCTATCTATCTATATATCTCATATATATATATATATATATATATATATATATATATATATATATATATATATATACACACATACACACACACACATATATATACATATACACATATATATACACACACACACACACACACATACATATATATATACACACACACACACACACACATACAAAGAGAATCATCACCTGACTCTGCAGTTCACCTCAGTGGTTCAGCATGTTGTTTAGCACATTTTTTTGGTTTAATGGCCAGCACCTTTACTGTTTTGATTGCGTCTCACCACTCTCAGTGTTGCTTCCAGACACAACAGGCAGCTCTTTTAAACAACTAAAAAAAAAAAAAAAACACTGTACACTGCTGACCGACCATCATCTACTGTAGATAATACACAGACTATCATAAATACCTCATACAACCCCACTTAAAAAAATCCAAACTATCCCTTTAAAAAGGAGCGTGAATATTGGACTTACATTTGCCAAGTGGCCAAAAACACAACTCCAAATTAATGCTAATGTTGCTCCGTGTCTGCTGGAAGTGCAAAAATAACGGTTTACTTACATTTTCGGCATAAATACTTCATACGATGATAATCCATGTGGTCAGAAATGTGTGCCCATATAATCCTGTCATATCATTCTATGTCAATACAAATTGAAAAACACACGCTGAGTGGCAGTTTTAAAATGTTTATTAAAAAATAAAATAGAAAAAAATATATTTACATAAAAATGTCCAAAAAAAAAACAAAAAAAACAACAACAAAAAAAACAACACAACAACCAAAGGCTGGGCAGTGGTTCCCTCTGGCCACCGGTAGCTCAGTGTCCATTTAGAGCACCACTGCTCACATGAATCAGCCAGGACAAAGACGGGCTGCCACTTTTCTTGAAACAGCAGCCGCCAGTTTAAAATCCCTCATTGTATTGCAATGGGGGAAGTACTATTACATTGCATCTACATGTACTTGTGTACGCCAAAATCTCAGCGGTCCTAGCCTCTCCCTGTTGCTTCCTTTTACCGTCATTTATACCAGTCTGGAGAAATGAAAGCAATGTGGCAGAGCCCCACTGAAACGTGAACACGGAGAATGAGCCGCTTCAGACCGCTGAGATGCACATAGATTTTAATCCATACAGACTTTCTAGATACTGCATGTCAAGTCTTTGCTGTGGAGATGCAGGCAACTCTAACCCAGTCAAAAACCTCCCATTACCAATTGCATTCTCAGCCTCTCATCAATGCTGGTTCTAATCTCTAAAAGCAGACATGGCTGACAGGGGATGCAGCTTGCAAGTTTGAATCTAAATCCACCTAGTTATCCAATTTATATCAGGCTAGGACTGCATGTAACTGAGCATTTCATGCGCCAATGTGATCACCTCCCTACGCATGGAAATAATCATCCATAGGGGAAAAACAGGGTGAAAGGGTACGACAGTTTGGCCGGGCACATATCCGAAAAAGACTGTGGAGGCCATAATGATTTTTGGTGGTGTGGGTCAAATCATTAAAACGTGAAAGGGATTTCTCTAGCTGGAGGTGATGATTAGCTTACAATCTGCACTGCCTGTAAACTATCGGTCAAAACAGAAACCCTTCGTCTGAGATTTAATTGATGCCAGGTGCAGTTTTGACTGAGGGATCAGAGTTGCGATGGTTTAAAAGAAGAAGGGAACCATAAATAGTGTAACAGTACTGAACAGAGTCTCAGTAAAAGCTAGAGAATTGTTGGTGGACACTTCGGCCCCTTCTGAAGTGCACCTGCAGAGTGCAAGTCGCTCTCTGAGTGCACTTGGCTCATGGACCGTCGGATTAAAAAAAAATCTGTGAAGGCAAGGCATGAGTCTCGATACTTTCTCACACACGTTTCACTAGTCACACACTACACAGACCCAACCATTGATATTAATTCCCATTCCTTACATTTGACTGATAAATGTAGAAAACTAGACTTTGAAACATATCAGGACATGTCTTCATACAAATACAGAGGGGTGGGGGGGGTGCGGTGGACTTGTAGTTGACTTGCGAGTCTTGACAGTCAGTAACATTACTACAGTCCAACAAGCAGTGTTGTCATTTGACAGAAAGACGAGCGTTGACACAATAATTAGAATAATCCACTTGCATAGTAATAACACCAGCGTGTGTAGTGTTCTGGGCGAGGCACAGCCTTTGACAGTCCTGTCTGTGAGTGTGTGTATTTGTGACACAGTGTGCTCGCCGAAAACGACGTACACACACTCCAAGTAAACACAAAGAAAGGCATTGCAAACAATTAGCGGAAGTACCTGGCAATCAAATATACACAAGATTCCTGAATGGAATCAAAATATAATTCCCTTTCACTAGGGTCCTTGGTTCAGGAAGACACCCCCCCCACCCCCCCTCTCTCTCTCCTTCCCTCCTTTTCCTTTTTCCAGGACCATAAAGGAGAAAACCTTATCGCTGAGCATCTTAGTGTTGGTCTGCACTGATTTACAGCTTTGGGCAAGAGTTGACCTCAGCCCTGGGATCAGATATCCATAACCACGTTCTAGAGAGACTGAGGATTTCTCTGAACCTGGAATCAGTGGCTTTCTGCCCTCTCACCCTAATCTTTGATCTTCAAATTCAAGTCAGACACGCTGTTGCCTTCTTGGCCCAAACCCTCCTATGACATGTAATAAAAAGAGACGAGCACAAAACACACTAGCATATATGTCTAACAGAACAGGCCTTTTTAGGCCAACATTCTGCACTGTCTGGAAGCTTTTCTTTTAAAAAAAAAATCTCCTCCAGTGGAGAGAAAACTAGCAGGCCACTACCAGCCTTCCCCAGACCGACGCAATATGGCAACAGTACAGTCCCATAAGAGGGACACACACACACACATACGGAGATATACACATTACACACACACACACACACACACACACACACAATCTCGAGGTCGCACTGCTAAAGCTCCATCTGCTCGGGAGCTACCTCTTCTAGGCCCAAACAGAATTACATCCTCTCGTTTCTCAGGATATCCCAGGGTGCAATTTCCATTCCCCCCCACTTCCCTTCAAGAAGCCTTAAGACTAACTGGACTGAGCAACAAAACTACCAGGAGGAATTCCATGTTAACCTCGCCCATTATCGCAGGACAGATGAAGGAAAAAAATGGAAGGAATATCAAGATAAGAGCTTTCGTAACCCCTTTCTGTTCCTGCTTCTCTTTCTCAAACAGAACACAAGTACAGAGGGAAGAGATGAAGAGAATGAGAGAGGGGGGGCTTTTGAACTGGGGTCCATCTCAACCTGATGACAGACTGGCGCACACACGCCCACACCGAAACAACAACTGAGGAACACACACACACATTCCAGAGATGCTGCCTGGGGAAAGGTTTTGTAAACAAAATTTTAAAACTCTACAAAAATAAAACAACTGTATAAAAATGCCTTTACATATACACACACACACACACACAAATTAAATAACCATTTACTTTAGTTCCAAAAAAGAAAAATAACATTATTGCACAAAATGAAACCGTTTGTTTTTAAGTGTATAAACTGTAAAAAAAAATTAATGATAATAATTACACTGAACCACAGGCAGCTTGGCTGCAACGGTCAACACGAGGTCAAGTTAACTTGGTGGCGCCACCAAGTCCAACAAAAAATAATACAGGAACAGACCTGAAACAAAGATTGGGGGGGAAATACTGAAATCAACATAATACTGAAAACTAAAAAAGAAAACTGCGACAAAAGTCATGCAGAAATGAAAAGGTAGAGATAGTAGGAAGAAGATGCCGAGCTGAGGGCTGTTGCTCCATGTGGCGGCAGCCCCAGAGTGAAAACTGCTGGTCTCTGGTCCTCTGCCTGCCTGTCCATCCTCCTTTGAGACGAGCGAAGAGCCAGGGCTTTTGCAACCAGAGAGGAGAGGGAGCAAAAGTCGGGGAAGGGGAGTGGTTTCTATCTGCTGAGGCTAACCGGTAGGCTGTCCCTCTTTCTGCGTCGCCAAGTGTTGCGGTGATACTGTGTGTGCGTGTGTGTGTGCGTGTGGGTGTGCGTGTGTCCGCGGTTAGCCAGAACAGGGTTGCTGACCAGCGGCGGGTTGTGGAAGCCCTTCACGTTGAACTTGGCTCCGTTCTGGAGAGGGGTGGAAAGAATAGAGAGAGTGTGAGAGAGAAGATATATAAACAAACTTCTAATTACTTTACTGATGATGCACCAAAAAGGGAAAATAACCAACCAAGCAAAAAGGCCAGGCTAGATGTTTCCTCCTGCTTTCAGTGTAAATGTCAAGCTAAGCTAATTCCCCGCAGGCTGTGGCTTCATAATTAACGTACAAATATGAGTGGTATCAATCTTCTCATCTAACTCTTTGCATCAAAGGGAATAAGCCTTCCTCTGAGGTCTTTACATTGGCTTCATGTCTCTCAAAGAGTTGATTTTAAAATACTACTGTTGGTTTATAAAGAACTGAATGGTTTAGGGCCAAAAATACATGTCTGATCTGCTGCTACATTATGAACCATCCAGACCTCTCAGGTCGTCTGCTTTCTGTCCTCAGAGTCCGAACTAAATATCAGAGAATCAGCGTTCAGTTTTTAATGCACCACATATCTGGAACAAACTCCCAGAAAGCTGCAGGTCTGCTGCAACTCTCAGTTCTTTCAAACCAAGGTTGAAGACTTTTCTGGTTGACGCTGCCTTTTATTGAGTAATTGTTCATTTCTTACACAGCAATTTAACTTATATTCTTTTATTTCATACCGGTCTCATTCTATTTTAGCTGTTTTTATATTCTCTTACTGTTCTTTAATGTTTTATGTAAAGCACGTTGAATTGCATTGTTGCTGAAATGTGCTATACAAATAACGCTGCCTTGCCTAAGCATCTTTCCCAAAAAAAAAAAAATCTAACTATTCCTTTAATAAGCCAGTAGGCTGTGAGAACTAAAAAGTCCCTCTTTATGACATTTCTCATAGCAACAGGTACACATCAGATGTTGGAACATCAGGCCACAGAGAAGCAGCGATAGTTATGGACTACAAATGGCAATGTCAGAGAGAGAAATCGTAGCCTGGAAATCCAGACCCAAATCCGAAAGATTAAGTGTCGGGCATTGAGTAATGAAAATGGCCAAACTCGAGGGGCGGCACCAAGCATGCATTTGAAAATCTCACTGCACGCAATTGGATAACACTACGACCAATCACAACAATACACGGGGTGACGTATCCAGAGCCCCATACGCTTAGCTACCAGCGGAGCTACAGTAACTGGTAGATTAAACTGTCGTAATTTGTTTAGCTCTCCTCTGGCCGGCCAATATCAGATACACCGATGTGATCGGTGCAGCACGGCTACAAGGGCATAGTTAATGAGCATCATTACTCAACGCCAGAGTGACTCGCTGAGCAAATTCTAATTGTGCTCTCGCGAGAATTCTGGATTTCCAGGGTAGAGAAATCACACACTTGGAAGAGAAACTGTGGAAGAGAAACAGAAAATATGAGATAAACAGAGTGTGTGTGGCAAGTTTGCCTCGACAGTGCAGTGCGTTTGAGTGTGTTTGTGGCATCCGGCGCCTACCTTGTGTGTGTGGCTGGAGTGGGGGCTGGGCGGAGGCTGGGGGCTGGAGGGGGCAGGGGCATGAGCATGGGCTGGGGGGGGCATGTGGAAGAAGGGGGGGAGCCCGGTGTCTATACACACCTGTCTGCCAGGTATGGAGTGCATTGCTAGACCACCGGGCAGTGAGACGCGAGCCTGGGAGGACGAAAGGGACAATAAGTTAAGTAACAGGAAAGAGCAACAATATCCAGTTGTTCTTGATTTAATCAAATGCTGTACATGTCTGGGTCCAAAAACACCCTTGCTCTTAGAGCTATTTGGTCTGATATTCTATATATAGCCCCTTAACTCCTGATCCAAATGTTAACCATCACTTCCTAATTTCCATACATTATCTAAACTGCAGTGTAATCCCTAATGCTGTGTGCCTACCTGTGAGCCTGGAGGCAAGAGGAGATGGTGTCCTCCCATGCAGGGCTTGCCGGTGCCCATGTTGAGGCCTGGTGGCAAAGCTAGGCCCAGATGCGGGAAAGATGGGTATTGTGGCAGGGCAGGCGGAGGGACGTGACAGGGCAGTGTTGAATCAGAGTCCTGGCAAATGACACAAAAAGGGGAAAACAATGAGCAAGGTTGAGCATGTCACTTGTAGCTACTGTATGTTTCCCATTTACATACTACAATTAAATCAGATGCAAATTGGGTGTGCTTCCTTTAGATGGGTTGGAGAGAATAAAATAGGATATGCTTCATGTTGTACCAAGTGGGTGGAGGTATTACTGCATTATGTTGGATGTCAATTGCATAATCGCAAACAAACTGTAGTTGTGCCAGATAATATATCATTCACAGAGGTGAAATTGGGTAGAGGTCTGCAGCAATTTACCAGTTTGTCATGGGCGTTTCATACCAGTTAGTGTCGACTGCATTTCATGCTGTCCACATTCAACAGGAGTAGCCGTTATGTTAATTGACTCTTAACTATGTCAGAATTTACTTCTACTACAAATCTTTCTTCTATCTCCCATCTTTGAGTGTAAACTCTTACTTACAAAACCCACAAAGTGCTTTATCAGTGTGCGCTTCATCTGCTTATCCTGCCTGTGTGTATGCATTTTCTTACGTTGTCTGATCCAGACAGTGAGGAGACAGAGGAGGCTGAAGAGTGCTGCTGGGGGCTGGAGATGGACATGGGGGAGTCTGCGCTGTGGGGCGACACAGAGTCCCTTTGCTGCTCCTCCGATCCGACACCACCACCGAGCGTGCAAGGCTCCTGCTCCGACACTGGCTCCTTGGGAGGTGAAACTACCAAAACAAATGAAAGGTTCAGGGACTCACAAATTCTACATGATATGCCAAGTGGACTTTTATTATGTATACATTAAAAATAGTGTACTTTTTCAGTAGACTATTGAACTCTCAAATGTTATCCCATAATATCTGGAGCTGTTCAATTAGGTTTAATTTATCTGATGCAAACAAATCTGTTTAATAACACATTTTCCACTTACTAGAATAAACACTACTTTTAAATACTACAATTAAATTAGATGCAAATTGGGTGTGCTTCCTTTAGATGGGTTGGAGGGAATAAAATAGGATATGCTTCATGTTTTTGTACCAAGTGGGTGGCGGTATTACTGCATTATGTTGGATGTCAATTGCATAATCAGATAATATAGAATATACAGAGGTGAAATTGGATAGAGGTCTGCACAAACTAAGACCTCATACCGTCTTAGTTTAAAGACATTATCACGATAAGCACAAGCAGTTATTTCTTCATTACTGTAGAATTGTATATTAAAGTCAGAGGAACCGTACCTCTGCTGTCAGTTCGCGCCAGATCCCTGCCCCCCCACTTCTTGATGATCCATTCCCTGTAGTCGATCACTTCCTGGGTCAACCTAATTATCCTGCCCATGGTGCTGCGGGAAAGAGAGAGAGAAGGGGTTTAAAAGAGCACCACCTATATCCAGGATATCTTTGGTGCTGCTGAGTGGATCGAATACTAACCTTTCAGAGTCTTTGTTGGGATACGACCGTGCAAGCGGGGACACGGCGTGACTCAGGACAGTGTAGGCATAGTCAAACACCTGCTTGACATGCATGGCACCATAGGAACCCCTCCCCACATCATTACCTACATGGAGTAAAGACAAACACGACAATACAATAGTACATATTAAAAGGGTAAAGAGAAATAAGATGGGCCCAAACTCTGAACTAACTCTTCCTTTGCTGTGGAATATTATATGCTCATACATAGAGATTTGCAATTTCTGTTAGCACCACAACTTTTTATTCTATATATATATATATATATATATATATATATATATATATATATATATATACATATATATATATATATATATATATATATATATATATATATATATATATATATATATATATATATATATATATATATATATATATATATATATATATATATATATATAGTGTCAGTTAAATGCGTTATTAGCGGTGTTAACGCAAACCCATTTTAACGGCGTCAATTTTTTTTATCCTGAGATTAACGTTCTTTTTGGCCTAGCAAACTTTGTAGTTTTTTTCACATGCTGTTGCAACAACTAGTAACATTAGAAAAACTACAACACCACACCAGATCTAGCTAGACCGGAAACAAAACAACAGACACGCCGCACACACTTGTTTGGGCTTGCGAGCCGGCCAAAGAGCTATGCCAAAGAGTAGTAGGCTAACGTTACGTTTTGAGTGGATGGCGAGCGCGAGACGCAGAAATGGATGCTAATAAGATTCTGAACGGAAAGTTTACTTTTAAAAAGTTGTCGAGGGTGACAGTAGTTTCACACATACACAGCCTGTACTCCATGGAGAAAGCAGCCCAACTAGAACTGCTGCAGAGTGCAAACGCTGTCTCATTAACCGGTGATCACTGGACGTCAGTGAGTAATCAACATTATTTAGGAGTTACTAAACACTATATTGACTATGTATATCAGCATACGGTTTTAGGACTGTGTTGTTTGTATCGTTTTTTTTTTTACCGTTCTTGTCATTTGGGACATTGTCCACCCCCTTTTCTGTCCAGGAGAATTGTTACATTCCTTATTAGAAAAATGTAAAGGTTACAAATGTCCTGCTGTGGCATCTGGTTTTTGGACCATTTTGTTTGTACTGTATAAGCAAAGTTAGTGTTACATCTCAGTTAGGTTAGGTACTTGGAGGAATTGTGCAATAATGACAGATTCACACATTTTTCTTTTGTTTACCGTAAATAAATAATAAACAACTACAAATCTTAAAGTCAAGTTCATAAAGTAACTTTCTTTGCATTCATTTGATTCCAAATTATGATACACTGGTAAGAATGGCTTTCCATTGTTAATATGTACTTAAAAACAGTTCTGAAATGCAAAATAAATACAATTCTATTCATGTGATAAAACACGTGATTAACTATAGAAATTTGGCGATTAAAAAAATGAATCGTTTGACAGCCCATATATATATATATATATACATAAAATAATCCTGGTGAAAATTGGTGCAGTCTGTGTTGCTTTTAGCTCCATTACTGTGTCAAATTGCTGTATGTCACCGTGTCGCTCTTGAAACTACCACCAGATGTCACCAAAATGAGAAATTTTCAAATCCTACACATACGTGACTTTAAGCTGACATTTGCCATGTTCTGCTGTTTAAAATGACATGTCCAGCCTCATTTCACTGGTTAATCAGTTCACTAACAACCTCATACTGACTGACTTCTATGATTGATGCTTGTCTGTTTGAAATTTGCAGAGGTATTTTATTCTTGGAGTCAGCAACACACACACACACACACACACACACACACACACACACACACACACACACACACACACACACACACACACACACACACACACACACACACACACACACACACACACACACACACACACACACACACACACACACACACACACACACCTGGGAGCAGTGGGTCCTCTATGCAGAGCATGGATGGTCTGTATCCATTTATCATGGCCTTCATGATCTCCTCTTTGGCTATGTATGCGCCTCCATTTTTGATGCGAATCCCTGTTTTCAAGTAGTTGAAATGGCGGCCGTATAACTCAAAAAACTCGATCAGCAAAATGCCCAAATTCTCATTGGGGTTTCGGGCATCGATACGAGGATGGAGCTGAAGAGCAAGCACAGAAAGACTGGATTAGTATGTATTTAAAACAAGTATTACTATGCATTAGTCAAGATTACCATAGATGTCTGTGCCCAACACTGGATATGTGGGAAGCCGTTTACTACTACTAATTCCACTATGAATCCTCTTATTGCTTCAACTATCAGTATTGGTATTACTACCTTAAAGGCCCCATATTGTAAAAAGTGAGATTTCCCTATAGTGTCATTAGTCATTCCTCAGCTGAAATGACAGAGATGCAGAGAGTGCATGTGTGGAAGACCTGGAAACACTGACCAATCAGAGCAGACTGGGCTTAAAGAGACAGGTGCTAAAATGGAGCATTTCAGATACTGGTATATTCAGACAGATTTTCCATTAAAGCATGTTAACGTGTTTTAGTAGAATACCAAAATACAAGTTTGAACCTGAAAACGAGCATGATATGGGACCTTTAAGACACACTATGGCTAATATACTGCTACTGTCGCCATTATTAGCACTGCTACTACCTCTGAAATTTCTCCCAATGTGCAACTGCTACCACATCCTGTACTAGAGCTACTTTCTGCTCATATTACAACACGTCTTTTTTCGGGGTGTGTATCTGCATCTCAATGTACCTGTAGGAAGCTGATGACCATGAGGATGAGGCTGTAAGAGCTGATTCCCCCAGTGAAGACTTCGTTTAGATCTCTCTGCAGCAGAAACTGCTTCAGTACAAAGATCAGGTAAGGCAGCACTGGATACATCTGAAAGTGGAAGAAGAGATAGGCGTGAGAATGGTTGATTCAGGTAAACAGTTTTATACATTAGTTATGTTTCCGCAGTAACTGTGACTAATGCATACTGTGCCAAACCAGTGAAAAACCCCTGCTGATGCCGCGGTTATTGCTGAAACCACACTGGTTCAATCTTGTTTATTTTAATTAAAGCTGCAAGAGGTAAACCTTTAAAAACAACGGCAGAAACTGCCTCCCCAAGCTTTAAGTTGAGGCAGTTGACTAATCATAATTTGTAATCAATGCTATGTATGAATGATAGCCCTCTCACTTACCACATAAATACTCAATTTTCCAACTGGGTCAAACCTTTTTTTAAAAAAAAAAAGGTGTTCAACGAGGCTTCCAAGAGCCTGTGACTTGATAATGTGCTGAAACCCCAGAAGGCCTGGGAATGGGAATTACAAATATGTTCATTTTCCAATTGAAAAGGAAAGCATGACCTCCTGGCAGTATGTGTGTGCATATCTGTGCCAGTGGAGCAGCAGGACTTGGTTAGACTGTTTAAATATGCTTTTAAGAAGTGAGAACAAGACTGGGCGCTACGCTGCTCCAAGTGGCTGCATGGGAATCTGACATACAGTATGAGGATTGGCTTCGAGGTGACCTTTTCACTGGAGTCTGGTCTCACCCACGCATTCATCATTCAACATCAACTATCCCTGGATTGATGCTAAGTGTGGTTGTCAGCAGCCGGCTTTCAAGCTCCGACACGTTTTCCCAGAGTCCCATAATACAAAAATCAACAACAACAAAAGGGGAAAAAGTCAGATTTCAGCTGAACATCAGCACCTGGAATTCCTCTCCTGCATTCTACTACAACCGTAACTAAAGCAGGCAGAGATCCACCTTTAGCAGGAATCTTGTCCGAGCCATGGGGTGGATTTCACCTCTGCTGAGTACATTTGGCAACAAGGTTTTCAGCAACACACAGACTCAGTTTGAGTTAAGTGGCCATTATACTGAGCACGGTTGCTGGGGTCCGTTCCAGCTCCACTTTGGAAATGAGATGTGCCAATGCAAGATTGGAGTGAAGTAAAGTGTCGTGCTTTAAACTGCTGGCTCGCCCGATTCACAGAGGGAATATCCAAAGTTCTGTATTTAGACCCCGCTGTAAAACGGTAATTATGTGACTCCTCTGGTGGTTTTTATATACGTCTACATAACCTTTTCCAGCTCTCCTCCTCCATATCTAAGTATTGCTTGTATTGTGCGTTGTGGCCGGATTTCATTTAGTCCACGAAGACTTCAATTCACAATCCCTATCTGGTTTTAAAATGCAGTAGCAAAAGGTGCACATGGATATCTTTGCGTCATTATATATAGAGTACATCTCACCTTAACATAATCTTTAATGAAGCTTGCCGCCCTGACTCCAGTCTCCACATTGAAACTGATGTCCACCTTCACCTCGGTCTCCTGGTCTGTCAGCTTGATGATTGGCACCTGAAGGGAGAAAAATGTGACAGAGTATAAGCAAACATTACAGTCAAGTCATCAGCTTAGTCACTATGTGAGGAGGAGGGGGGGGGCGACTGACAACTGACAGCCTTTTAGACGGAATGAATTCAAAAATGAAAAATCCTGCCATTAACTACTTATTATCATGTCAGTCAAGACAGCATTGTAGCTTGCAGTGGACAGCCTGTTTATGTGCACACGCCACAGGATGACAGTGCATGCTACCATACCACTTTGTTAGCTATAAACACTTCCACCAGAGTGGGGATCCACATTAAATGGCCTTGAGGCACAATATGCATTTTTAGCTGCAAAATTGTATTTGAACTCCAAAACAATAAAGAAGAACTACAAAAGAAAACAGTGGAGTATCACTGACCTGAGGCAGAGTAGTTGATGACCAGTTTTAATTTTAGGTGGACTAGAGCTGACAAAGTATTCACTGCTATTGTAATATTATAATGGGCATAAACAATACACTGTATATTTACAGTTTAACAGGAAACATAAAACACACAACTGGCAGTGGGCACCACCTATCACACAAACAGATGGAAGGCACTAATTGAGTGGTTCCTTCCCCCGCCCCTCACATTCTCATGGATATGAGAGCCAAAGCTTTGTACATCAAACTGACCATTTGAAGTCCAGAACAACTTTTCTAGGAATGTAATAAGTGCTGCCAAATTTTCATTTGGCTAGGTTTGTTACAATTGGTTGCCCACTTACTGTGGCTGTAATATTCTTAATACTTATGAAGAATTAAACCTTTGGGAAATTAACAGTCAAACTATTTTATGTGCCAAATCATTAATCATTGCACCAGTGTACATGGAATTTTAAATGGTCTTTTTTTTATTTTTTATTATCAAATACGTGTGATAAGATGTGTCAATGTGGGTTTGATGGATATCTGTTGCTGCAAACCAGTATGGCTTTATTTAGGGACTCAATATGAAGACAGAAAGTTACTTACTGTAGCCTTGTCCAGCACTTTAATGGAGAACGGTTCTGCCACGTTATGCTTGCGAAGAGCTTGTTCCAGGTCTTGCAGTGGCGGGCGCTCCCACTTCCCAAACACCACCAGGTCAATGTCACTGAAGACAAAAAAAATAGGCCGAACGTTAAAATGCCGGCCAGCAAAACACATCAGTTTGAGTTGTTTTTTCCCCTTTCTTAAATACTATGGTCTTACCTTGTTGGAAGGTACAGCCCTGTGCTGAAGCTGCCAAATATCTGGACCTGAAAAAGCAATGTTGAAGAAATATGAAAACTTTGACGAAAATTAGTGTTGTGTAGAACGAACACACACGAACACACACACACACACACACACACACACACACACACACACACTTTTGACAGTACAGATCCTGTATCGTACAACAGCTCATTTGTCTTGATGATTAACAAATCCAACTCCAATGTTTGCAAACTAAAAGGAACTAGGTATTTCCCTGTGCCACTTCAGGGACAGTAAACGCTGACAAGCGGAGTAAGCTGCCAAATTAAGTATACAAAAGCTAGAAGGAAAGAAAATGCGGTGTTTGGGGGCTGCAAGCGAAAGCTCTCCAAAGAAAGCAGAGTAGAGTTCTTTCCCTTTCCGTCTGGTAAATACGACAAGGCAATAGCACAAAGACAGGCCGGGATTGATAGGTTAAAATGAAAAGGGAGGCTGGTACAAATCAGGGGCTTGATCCATTTCCATGACAGTCGGGCTCACAGTGGAAGAGAGGGGAAGACTGGCAGCCAACAAATCACAACTGTGCGTGTTTTACATGATTAAGCAATGAGAGGGACATTACGTCAACCCTACGTCGCTGCACTACTCAACCAGAAGCAGGATCCTCCATCACTACTTTTGCACAGAGAAAGTGAGTGCACTTCAAAAATATAATTTTTGTATTACTTTTTGTAACTTCAACTTTGTGGCCTGGTCTTTTCCTCTACGGAAACATCATTCAGCATCATGATAATGCACTTGCCGGTTAGCTTACAAAGTAAAAGCCCCATTGCTAACAAATAGAAAAATGGCAGAATACAGTGTTGGTCGGGTGTCAGTTTTGCGGGACCTCCCACAAATGTGTCACAACGACTTTTACTATATTTGATTATAGCAGCTCAATTTAAAAATGTTAAGAAATATTCCTATGTATGACATTGTGTGCCAAACTAATTCTTGGCCCAGTACCAGTTGCCACGCAACCAGTAGAGACTCCGGGAAGTTATTGCTCCTGACCAAGAAATAGTCTGGTACATAATGGCAAGTTGTCATCTATACAATTTGGTTTTTGTACGGTTTAAACAATGAGACACCACACGTTAATTAGTGACTTTGGTGGCCGGATACGCTTGGACAACGCCGGGCTAGTTGTTTACCCTGTTTCCAGTCTTTGCGCTAAGCTAAGTTAGCCGGCTACTGTAAAAACACTGCCTCACCTTTAAAAAAAAAATAAAAAAATTAAAACACAGCATATCAAGAAAGCGTTCGTCTGTGTACCAATAATTCCTCCTCCAAGACTGGACTGCATGATTTGAGAGAGTGCTCGCTAAGATATTAAGAATCTGAAAGGGGGAAATCCATCCAAATTAAACAGCGGCATGTGTGTGTGTGTATCTTACATCTGCAGTGGGCCACAGCTCCTTGATGATCCTCTCTATCCGGTCCACCACCTCCTTCCTCATAGCGGCTTCCTCGGGCCGAGGAGACATGAAGTTGTAGAAGTCCATCACCTCCTCGTGGAGTCTGGACAGAGATGAGGATGACAGATAAGGGTTATTCTCACAGCTACAACAGTCATGCTCCACACAGACCAGTATGAAAGAAGGCCCTGTAGATGAGGCGGAACTCTCTCTTCTGCTTTGGAGTATTTCACATTTCTTATTGCAAACTTCTATACGACTAACAATCAAAATGAGAATATCTTCTAAAAAAATTTTTACTTACACATACACCATTTTTGGCTTACATTTTGGAATTTAAAAACACTCTCCAGATGGCCCACGATATGCTACCTTCTTATCTCTGTGCTGGTTAACTGCAATCAATCCAGAGCCGGGGAAGCAAAGGAACAGCATAGTATGTTCGACTAAAAAATGATCATGGAGTTCCGTTTGGTTAGCTTCTACTTTACTTCAGACCTGATTACCAAAAAGCACAAGGTGCATAGCACAATAGCAAAATCCTAAGTATTGTGATTTTTTTTTTATCGATTCTTTTCCCCAGAATCGCGATTTACATTTTTGTTTCCAACGTCACCTCAATATTTCCTGTTTATACATTACCGCTGACGGCGACTACATCATATCCGTTTCCAGCAAAGCAGACGGAAAGCAGAAAATACATGTTACGTACTTCTTTACAAATGAAATACATGTCAGATTGACTGACTGACTTGTGATGTGCATTCTTTTTAGAAAACAATTAGGTTTTTAGAAATGCCTCGTGATATCTCTAGAAGTGTATTATTCAACTTTTGTTTTTGTTAAGGAAGGAATAGAAAATCACAATACTATGGAATCGCAATACTTCTAGAACTGCAATAAATGAAAATCTCAATACAAATTTAATCGGCACCCATCGGTACCTAAGGAATTTCCCCAGGGTGGAATTAATAAAAGTCTCTTATGTATCGTGAAATAATCAAAATCGGGGAAAAAGCATATCGTCCCAGCTCTAGGAGATATTGAATATGACACAACGTGTAGTTTGCTGTCGTATACGACATTGTCGGCCCCAGGGGGTTACATCTTAGTAACTGTAAATTGAAAATGGGAAATCCATAAAAAACTAATTACTCTGTGTATTAATGACTACATTTACTTTTCTATTGAATTGTTATTTTAAAATCACAACTCTGTGAAACCATGAGGTCGTGATAAAAAAGGGAGGGAGACTTTGTAGCCTATACGTTTTCTAATCTTACTTTCAGTGAGAACATTTGTTCCTCGCCAAGAAACGGGTACAACAACACACGCATATGGAGGTTTTTAGAATAATTTGATGCGGGTTTATTAAAACACTGAGGGTCATATCAGCCAGAGTGTGCCTGATGTCCCTGGCTTTATCGTTATTGCGGATATGGATGGTTTTGTTTTTTTTCCCCCCCAACAGAGGAACGCACATAATGTAAAGATTTCTGACTAGTCACATGCCTCTGAAGAGTGGAACCCTGTTCAACCCTGTGGCCATTCATTTTTCTAGGAATGCATGCCATGATGTCAGTGTGAAATACAGAACAGGGAGACTGTCACAATCAATTACCAGAGCCCTGGAGGAAATACAGTCAGCCCATGTGCCCACTCTTTGATAAAAACTCTGCCAGCAAGCCAGTGCATATCCATGGCAATAGTCCACCGCTGACAGAGGGCATGGTTATTGTTAGCCCCCCCACAGTCAAAATAAGAACTGCCATCCCTGACAAACTAGTCAAACATCACCTCTTCAACAACTTTAGGGCCAAGTGTTCCAAGTAATCAATGGTGTTGTATATGACCACACTACCACAGTTTCTTTTAACCTTATCTCTGATCATCCCAATATCAATGCAGCATAACTACACAATTAATAGCATTTTCAATTTGAAGTGCAAATCCCTCTATGTGGGACTTCAAAGGGTACCCCTGAAGGCAAACTACTGCAAGACTTATCAGTGCACAAGCCAAAACTTGTACAAACACAAATTCACTTGTTATTCATTCACTATTTGCAAGAGAAAATATCAATTAACAACTTAAATGTTCAGTTCATTTAGGATGTGGGCTATTAGGGAACTAAACATCAAGCATGTGGACGTGCTGTCATGAACAACACCGATTCCTTGTACAGAAAATTCCCAGATGGGTGCAACCAGCCATTACAAATATCACACGGTCCTGCAACACATCTGGAAGTTCTTTAGTCAATTCTTATGGATAAAGGCTTCTGGCAGAGCAAAATACCTACTGTTAAAATGTTTTAAAAAAAAATCTTAATATATTTCAGTTACACAGCTCTCACTACAACAATGTAGGCGTCATGCATTTTTATACAACCCCCACAAATCATGCATGAATACCAAACAGAAAACAAAGTTAGAGATTACACTAAAAAATATATATATAGTCCACTTAAGCTGTATTCAAACTGTGTTCATAGAAATTGTTATTTATTACTTTGGAAGATTTTGGCAATGGTACTTATATGTACATTTAAGTCCCACCCTATCTGTTATGTCACCCTGAAGGAAAAAAAGACAGCTAACTGTGACTGCACCCAGAATAACTTGGGAAGACGTTTAACTTCTTCATTTAGTTTAATGCAGTGGGAACTACTAAAACATACAATACCAAGGCTCCTCCTTTAAACCCACAGTTTAATTATACTCTCACTCTAAGCAGACTGATCAACGGAACTTTTATGATCAAGCAATTAAAAAAAATTGGGATTTCCCGGGGATGAATCAACAGCTCAGTTAACTTCACCCATTACACACGTTAAGTGTTATCCAACAACGTTAGCTAAGACCAGGCCAGGTTCAAGTATTTTATAATTATTTCAGTTTGCTATTAAGAGTTTAAACTCTACTTTTTAATTCGGCATAATTTTGACGGGAGAAGTGTATTCGTTTTGTTTTTAAATAGCTAGTTTCCTAACTTTAATGTGGACACAAAAGGGAACAACCGTTAGCTAACGTTAAGTTAGGCTCATCAGGCTGACAAACACTAAAAAGCACATATCCGGTCAAAACCTAAATAAATTACCCATCGAAAAACCACTTCTAAATCAAGTTCACACAATGCACGTATTTTAATCGTTTTTCACAATGGTTTGTTGTGTTGTATATTTGTATTTTTTTAGCGGCCCAGTTCAAACTTCAGCAGACGAAATCAGAGCACTTCCGGTCTTGTTGTAGCCAACCATCGCTGTCTATCGGTGGCTTTTAGCTATCCAGCAAACAGCCCAACTCCAGTTTAAACTGCAATGCTGGGTATACTGTCGTGGATAGCGTTGAAAATAGCTAGCTACATCACGTTCAAACGTTACCATAATACTTGACACACGTCATTGCGCAAGATGTAACAACGTCTTTTAACCATTAACGTGAAAACAAACAGCAAATGTTAACGTTAGCCTTTTAATCCTACAGCAGTAATAGTGTTCACTCACCCGAGGACCCCAGGGTTGTACTTCCTTGTCTTCCAGGGCGTCCAAGTGCTCGCATAATTGCCATTAGTGCAGTTTGAAAGCAAGTAGTTCATCCCATAAGTGCTTGCTTTGTTGTCACTTTTCCTTCGGCCTGGATGGTGATTGTGTGTGTGAATTACAGGTACAGAGGGGTGAACCTGATGGCGCCTCACGCAAACCTGCGGTAAATTAAAAGCCGGGTGCTCCTGTAACAGACGACTGTGATAGAGGTTGACATTATTGTCCATGCTGTCCCTCACGCTAAATAGCAGATTGGCACCCCCGACGTTTTTATTAATGTTGCCCGTTACATTGCTACCCATAGTCCTCTCAAGTGAGCAGCTGGAAGGGGGGCTGTCCGCCCCGGATTCCTGTGAGGAGGACGAAGAGACAGATCCCGTCTTCTGGGGCAGGGGTCTACCCTTACCTGGTTCAGCGGCGTTTGTCGTGGCGAAGGAGTTACACACGTTCCCGTTGGACAGCGCTATCCCGAGCGAGGAAATCGCAGCGCCGTTAATACTAGTAGTGCCGTTCATGATGCTGTGATGGCTGCTGCCGCTGCTTAAACTGGCAGTAACGTTCCCGGTGCTGCTGCAAATGCTCTTGCTCGATGCCACCGCGGTCGCCACATTTTTTAAAACATCCAACGCAGCATAATTCACGCACTGGTTGTGGTTTTGATTGTGAAGCTGGTGCTGAGCGGAGAGTGTCCGTACTCCCTGAGAGGTCTCCCAGACGTGCATCCATAAGGCGTTCGCAGGTCCTTTCTGTTCGGGCTGAATCCAAGCTACCCTCGGATCCATTCAACTTCTTTCTCTGGTAACCCCTCTACAAGTATCACTAGCGAGCCCGTTGTGAATCTGCGCCACTACCTGGGCCGTTCAAATGTCGCTGCTCTGTCCGGGGTTGCGAAGAAGATAATTATTTAAACATGAAACCGAATCAGGACCATAGATAAAGTGGCCCCTTTACACCGCTAGCAGTTTCCTACGGGAATTCAATATGGCGTATTCTATCTCTTCAAATCCATGCGCATGCGCTCTACGAGGGGTTTCTTTAACGATGACTGCGCCCCCCATCCGCCCACTTCTTTATCACTCCGGCCGTTTGATGAATTGCACAGCATATATATTTTAATTTTACTTTAATAAATATTTAATTGAACAACAAGTAACGGAGTCCACGGTAAATCGTCAGCAATGAATAAGGATCTTGTGATCCAGTGGCTCTTGAAGCAGGACCTGGAACCCAGAGGTCCTTATACATTATATCCCCCGGCCATCACCAATGGGTGGGGGAACGGGAGGGTGGGTTCATAGGGCATCCCCCATCAATGACTGTCAGCCTCAGATAGCTATTTTTAAATATTGGCACATAACATATCCATACTACATGCAAAGCAAAGCTGTGGATTTGGGGGACATTAATAGTTTGTGATTCAAAGGGAATCTGTCTGTCCTAGTAAGCCAGGCAGGGATCACAACTTCATGTGCTTCTGTTTAGGAAAGCTCTGACATAAAATCGCCCAATGTTAACAATTAATTTGAATGTCTAAAAAAAATCTATTGAAATATAAAAAAACATCACTCTTCAAAAAATACAATTTACATAAACATTAGCCAGAGAGGGAGACCACAGTGTGTTGTCAGCTGGCATCTGAAATACAGCTGGGGCCCATAATCACAACCTCTGGCCCTTGAAATGCTGCTCACATACATACAAAGAGCAGAAAACTGCATTCCACAGGGTAACACACAGAGGGGTTTACTGTCTAAGTGCAAATGGAGCATTTCAGATGTACTCTGCAGCCCATGAATCAAAATGCTCATTGTCAAGGGGCAATACACAGTAGATGGTGTTGATCATCCCAGACTCTGTATGCCACCCTGCCCGAGTAACAACCATCTCCCAGCCCATTAAGCTCTAGGATGGAGCGGAGACAGGCTGGATAAGGAATAACCACCACCTTCTGGGATGTGTATGCATGTAAAAGAGAGGACGAGAGAGTGAGTGTCTTGCATAATGCCTGCCCCCAACCCCTGCTACTCACGTGCAGCATGTGACAGAGTCAAGGAAAACCCCCCAGAGCAATGTGCCAGCTAGGATATGCAGCCCTCTGTACGACACTCATACACACAGCTGCTCACTCCCACTGTATGCCTGTAGAAATCTAAACTCTTCTTTCTATCTCCCTCTATCTTACACTGTGTGAAACACAGGCGTTTGAGTGAAACACCAGATTGAGTAGGTTATTCCTCTCATTTCTCATGTCACAGTCTCGGCTCAAGCCAAACGCCAACATTGACGGTGTGCCAGAGTTATGTGCGTGTGCGATTTCAAGGCTGGTTTGTCTCATTGTCAGCTTTCATGGGATTACCACATTGGTGACGACTGGACCACAGCTGACAGATGTCTAACACACAAACACATACACACAGTATATACACAGAGACAGGGCTGGAAAAGACAACAGTATGCATAAGAGTAATGGCAGATAATATTAAGGAAGCAGCCAGTAGTCTGTGAGACTGCATGTGGCTTGAATAATAATGAGGCCGCAGCATGTTCCTGATATTTAACCCACATTAGTGGAAAGCTGCATTTACACGTTTATATCAACAGCTATTTCACATCGCTACACAGGCACATATTGCCTGTGGTGTGTCAACTGCGCTGTGGGGTTTTATACAGCATAACAAGGACAGAGTTACAATGGGCCCAGCAAATATCATCCAACTGCAGAGCTGCAGCTCCTGCGGGGTCAGAACTGCAAATCCGGACCTGCCAGTTCCAGTCAACCTGCGAAAAGTTACAAAAGCTGTTTAGACCTGAAGTGTGCCATAATAGGCAAGGAAAACCAGCTTCTTTAATGTTAACACTCGCACCACCTGCAGGCAATTGCTGAGGCTTTATTTTTGCTTTTTGCATATCAGGCTTTCACACAAACCAGCCAGTCATGTGTGTTATGTTAACTAGAGCATAGTTGTTGTTTACACCTATCGGTGGGTTTGGAAACCGAGGGGGAGGATCCTTACTAAATTGTATCAATCCAAACACACACAAAAAGGCCATGGGATGCAAAGGCCAAAGATGAAGATCAAATGAAATCAGCATTGTACGGTAATTTGACTAAGTTCTGTAATCAGTAATATTGATCTAAACATTTTATTACGTTATTAAATCAATTGAACTACTCATGTGTAAGGCCAGAATAGTTAGCTCTGATCAGCTGACTGTTTCTCATGGTCCAGTTCCTGAAAAAAAACTTGCAAACAAAAGTCATCATCTTCTAGAGCTTACATTTGGTGTTTTAAAGACAAAAGGAAAGAATAACTGACGCTGTAATTGAAGAGGTGTTCAAATGAAAGCAGCTATTCTATCTTTGTCTGTACGAGGTGACATTGCAGGTCTACTGCTGCTTTTGCTTTGCTTTCTTATGGGGGGCCCAGGTTGGCATATGTAAAAACAATATTTCAGAACAGCGAATGAATATGTTTGAGGAGTTAAAAGCCAGTTCAATGAAATACTTAGCATATAAAAAAGAAAATCCCTTGGCGCCTGCCTAAAGATTAATGGTATTATAGTCAGATGGCAGGCTCAGTAAAGACTGGCTGTGTAATATAGAGATGCAATTACACGATGCGTGGACAAAGAGGATACACAGAGGAAATAGCCTAGAAGAGAGAGACAGTGGGGACCTCGAAAATGAAGGATGTCACTCGGCATAGCCTTCAGCGACACGCAGCCTTCATTCTTCATCACACTCAGACACAGAGGTCCTATTATTTATTGATGAGACCATGTGTAAAAACGATGACAAAATATATTTTTCAAATACAACACATTAATAAAATTCATAATGACGTGGCCTTGACTGTGACTGGAAAGGGAGAACTGATTAAGAGTTATGGGAGGAAACTGCAGCTGGCACTTTTGGGGATAGGGAACGCTTCAGTATAAACCCAGCTTCGGTGCAATCATGTCGTTTTCACTTGCATACGAATTAAACTTGTGAAAAAATTGATGAGATAATTGCACTTATTTCCTATCTAAACCTATTGTGAGAAATACTGAACATAAGGCAGATCACATTGTTAGTATCTATAAAATAAGACATGATTTCAGAAAAGTCCCAACTCCCACTCATAAGATGAAACAAAAACAGAATCTTAAGAATCGATTCCAATGTTCGTATCTTCTCTCCCAGGCTCCCTCTTTTCATTCAGTCACACACAAGCTCATCCATTCAGTGTTGTTTACGTCAAACGTGCTCCTGCTTTGAACATAACTCATTCATCTCTCCACCAGGTCTTCTTTGCTCTCTTTCTCAGAAGCCCCGACAGGAGTGACGTGTTGAGCCAACGCTATCTTCTTCTCATTTCAGGCATGGCTGAGTTATTGAGGGCCATGCTTGATTTCCCTGCAGCCCAGACGCTGTGGACAGGCCTGCTACAGCCTCAAGTCTTTACAGGACAGTGATGCAGTTACCTTTTGTTACAAAGTGGCTTCTCTTCCAGGAGTTTGAGATGATAAGGCGAGTAGTAAAAAGTCTTTACCCAGAGCAAAATGAGGTAGGGAAATGTATTGGGACTTCATTCAAGGTCCTTCGTCTTTCATCTGTGCAATTCAAATGGATGTTAAAAAGATGCACTTGCAACAGATGACTCGAGAGTGAATGAAAACTTTTAAGTGTCTGCTTTGCATTTCCAAGTTTATGTTCCATCTGGGGGAAAATACAGATCAGCGGAGAGTCTTAAAAGTGTTTCTTGCTGGTGCAGAATGTTATAAATCCACTGTATTACTGTTGAGGTATACTCCATTTGATAGCTTATTTCCTCTGGAGGGGCGCTGAATGTTGCCTCTCCAGCAAACATAGCGCTTTCAGTACATTCAGTTCATGGTTGTTGAGGTTATTTTGTGCTTTATGGACATTATTAACAAAGTAATAAGCAAAGGTAATGATACTAATCCATTTAAGATGATGGTTTTTAACCGTTGCTTGCTAGCAGCTCAGATGAGAGCATTTAAAAGCATGCAGCCTGTGAGTGATTCTGTTTTCAGTAAAAAAACAAAACAACTGTGTCTTCAATGTCAGGTTTGTTCTGACATTAGAGCTTTCCTACATTATAAGAACTTATTGTGAAAATGTTATTCTTAGCCATTGTAAGAACCAGTAGCTTTTCAGGCTTCTAGTACCCACTGTGTTTTTAGAGCAGAAAGGGAATCAGTGCCTTCCTACTTTTAGGGTAGTCTTCGAACTTAGCGAGGTACCATCTATAGAGAGAGGAGGGGAAAAAAGGCATTTTCTTCTATTAATACAAGTATTTGCTTCACAGTGTGCAATACAATCCATGAAAACCTTCTTAATCTGTGTGTGTGTGTGTGTGTGTGTGTGTGTGTGTGTGTGTGTGTGTGTTATATTTCTTACTTGTGGTGGGCCACAGCCCTGCTGGCGAGGACCACTGTGGTAAAGATGGCAAAAGCTGAACTGTGAACAGAGTGGCTAGCCAGAGCGAAACCAGCCCACTCTGTTATCTCACCTAAGAAGTTGGCTCCAGACACATATTCAAACATTCCGCCTGAGGGTGGAAGACACAGGAATTAGGACGCTTACCCTTTCGTACGTTCACTGAAGCAAGAACATCCCAAATACTTTACTCTGGACGAACATAAAATGGGATGGATTTTCATCTACTACAATACTTAACTGAAAGAGTACTGACATTTCAACGATCTCAATGTAATTTTGAGTCTGCAAGCCGCTAAAGTCTCAAAGCTAATAGCTCCACATTGACCATAGCTGGCTGAGCACTCCCTCTTTGACTGCAGGCCGTGTGTAGTGTTGCTACCCTCTATGTGAAAATGGCATTCTTGGCTGAAGGGATTCCAGAGGTGCCTGGGAGTTCATTTGGAGCAGCACGGCTCACAGCTTCCTCCTGCCTCGCCTTCTCCATTTTATTTTCCTTGAGGGTCCGGGACAGATTGTTTTACAGGTTCACCGCAAGTTCAGACTCAAGGTGCTATTGTTGTGACTTTATGTTCTAGTCAGGGGAGCCACTCTCTTTGTGAACCTGTTATAATTACTGATTCAGTTAGCAAAGGAAAAAACAATCCAACTTATTGTGTGAATTTGCCAAGTATGTAATCCAAAGGAAAAGGAATTTTGCTTTTCCAATACACACTGCCCTCAAAACTATTTGTCAATTTGGAGATTGGCCAAAATCTTGTTTAACCACCCCTCCCCTGTCCTTGTCACTTCTTATTAAATGTGCATCCATGTTTAACACAGTAAAGGTCATACACTCTAAAAAAAATATCCACCATCAAAACCATCTTTCATCCGTTTTGTCAGTGAATTGTTTTCATTGTTAATCAACTTGTTGTACAATTTTCAGAAATGTTCATTTTCTTGATACAAGTAGGGCGATGCCCTGTCATTCTTTGTTTTAAGGGAACAGTTCCATATTTTGGGAAATAAACCTGTTTCCCTGCTGAGATCAGTGGATCCCAACCATTGTTTTTATTACAGAAAGTGTATGAAACTCATGACCAAAATAGTCATTCTTCCATTGTAATAATTATGGATGGAATTATTGTGAAAATAAACGATTCCCTTTTTTGCTGGGGACCCCCTAGAACCCCTCTCAAGGACCCCTGGAGGTCCCCGGACCCCACTTTGGGAACCCCTGAGCTAGATGATCTTCTCATATCTGTCAGTTCAATACAAAGCTGGAGCCAGCAGGCAGTTAGCTTAGCTTAGCATAAAGACTGAAATCAAATAGGGGGGAACAGCTAGCATGGCTCTGTAAAACTTTTTTTTACCCTTTATTTTTGTATTTATTAGACAAACAATGTATAGCACATTAGTGAGCTTAAGCTGTGCTGGCAGGCAGACTTTTCTACCTTTGTTACTGGACAGAACCAGGCTAGCTGTCTCCCCCTGTCTCCAGTGTTCATTTTAAGCTAAGCTAAGCTAAGCTAACCAGCTGTAGCTTCATATTTGCCGTACAAACATGAGTGTCTGACTGACTTTATTTAGCATGTATCTTCAATCAGTCAAGTTACAGACTTAATGTCCATGTTCCAGCATGGGGCTGTCTAACATGATTATTATAAAACACTGTGTGGTTTAGAACATGTTTCTCTCTGTGTCAAGCACAGCAAAGCTACACACACAAACACTACAAGTACTGTGAGTCACTGACACACAGCTGAGTTAGACCAGTCAGAGCAGGAAGAACATTTTTAAACACTAATGTGAGGGTTCACAGAGGGCAAGGCAGAGAGGAAAAGATAACTATTGACAACCTGTGATTCTGCTTACAGTTTGATCCTGTATAATCATGTGACCACACTGGAAAATTAGCATCTAGCACTGTGTACAAAGACCGCAGAGTTCTGTGCCATCATGTGATTACTGCTTTCTTGACTTTCTTGTCACCCCCACGACAGTGGTGGAAAAAAAGTCCTAAACCTAAGTAGAAGTAGCGTTACAATGTCAAATGGGCCTTTGACATTACATGTCCTGCATTCAAAATTAAAAATACTCCCTCTGAAGAATGGTGCCATTCAGTCGGTAAATATAAGAATTTTTAATTGTACATTGTCAAGGTTGGCTACACTAACTAGCAGTCTTGTATAAAATACTTGAAAGCAATACTTGAAGGTGCTCTAAGCGATGTCACGCGTTTTTTAGGCTACAACATTTTTTGTCACATACAGCAAACATCACATACAGCAAACGCTGTCCGTCCCCTGAACACACTGTAAAAAAACGTGGTCTCTGTAGACAGCCCAGGCTCCACAAACGGCAACAAAAACAAACTGCGCCAACCTGCACCACCAAACATAACAAACAGTGTTCCAGCGTTCCAGCCAATAACCGACAAAAAGGATTTGGGGGTGGGGGTTGGGGGGGGTTAGTGCGAGGAGGGGACGGGGTGAGGAGGAGGGAGGGGCGAGCTAGCCTCATTTTGTTTGAAAATACTTTGAACGTCAACAAGAAGTGACGTCACCCAACATCGCTTAGAGCACCAGAAAAAGACTTTGGTAGAAGTCTCCTTTTAGAATATTACTTTAGTAAAAGTCTTAAGGTAGCTGATATTTACAGTACTTAAGTATCACAAGTAATTTTCTGATATTAGATGTACTTAAGTATTAGAAGTAAAAAAAAAAAAAAAAAGTTGGTTATGAACTTTATCTATCTTCATCACCACTGTCGTCGGGGTGGTCATTGTCTGTTACAGCAGGTGCTTCCGTGACACTATCCGTCATTATGCTTCCTCCTCTTCTACTTTTTTTGCCGCTTGGCAACTAACTTTAGGGCACCAACTGGAATAGAGCATGCATTAACTTGCAATCTAGGAGCAATGATTCGCCAAACCTGCTATTTTTTCCATTTGATATCTTTAAATAAATGTATTTTATTATTTTAAACTTCTCATCAAGTTTCCCTCTTTGAAGGTTAGATGTACTGTAACAGGAGTATAAGACTTGTTCGCTGTGGTGAGAGAAATAATTTGGCCCAGTGTTTTCGTGACTAAAGCCCTTACCTGTGGGAATCTTGTAACCAGTCTCTCCGGGCTTTCTCAGGTTCCTCAGGATGTGGTCAGAGTGCACATTCACCAGCCACCCGACCAACCACAGTACGGACCCTGGAGACAGTCAACGGACCAAAAGCTGCTTTAGCATGACATTTTACTGACCAAAAAGCCAACTCGTGTTTAGAAAAAAAATACTTAAAACATTCTAGGAAGTACTCTTATTTGCTTTCTCTCCAATAGTGAGATGAGCAGATCAATACCACTCTCATATGTATCTATGCAATAAGCAAGCCGCTTCCTCCTGGTTACAATCTTTATGCTAAGCTCAGCTAATTTCCTCCCGGCTCCAGCGCCACACTCCATGCACAGACATGAGCTTGGTTCTGAGCTCAAGTTTTCTCATCCAAGTCTCAAAAAGAAAGCAAATGAGCGTATTTGCGAAAAATGTTGACCGTTTCTATTACAGTTACTAGGGGTGGGAATCACCAGAGGCCTCAGGCTACGATATCATCACGACACTTATGTCACGATACGATATTTTCGCGATTTTAAACATTGCAACATTCTGCGATATATATTGGAATTTATCACCTTTTTTTTCAACTTCAAATTTTTCCCAATTTTAAATGATGTCCCCAAAAGGAAACGTTGTCAACATCCGTTTTGTCTACAAAGATACATTTCTCCGTTTGTTCATCTCACTTCAATTTTATTACTGCAAAATGGGGATTGCCAAGCAAGACAAACTGACCAACACGTCTGTGTATCGATACAGTATTGCCACGGAAAATATCGCGATACTATGCTGTATCCATTCCCCCCTCCTAACAGTTAGAGCATGTTTACACAGTATTCATCAGTATGGTTGCTTCTGTGACCTACAATGCTCAAAATAAACTTCTTACACAACACACTTCATGAAACAGATATATAGTATTTTTGTACACTTAATATCTGTTTAGAAGGTCATATTCCGTCATATCATGAGAAACTCTCAAATTCACCTACATAATGACAAATGTAACAATAGTTATTTAAAAACTAAACATACACATGATATTTCAGACAATGAGTTCTGTCACTTCTAACAGGTTTGTCCTGGTTAATTACAGTGTGACCTGTTAAAGGCTCTGACACACCAAGCCGATAATCGGCCGTCAGACAGTCTGGCGAGGTCGGTGACTCGAGTCTGTTCGGTGTGTTCCGTGCCGTTGACCGTCTGAGGAGCGGTCGGCCTTCATTTTGGCTGACCTGACTTGTTGCGTCGGAGGGCGGGCAGTCGGACTCCATGAACAATCTGATTGGTAGACTGCTAACCCGGAAATGACGAGCGGGATGAGTGTGACTAAGCCTCTCAAAATCTTTTAAACGGACCTTTGTCGATCTGAAATGAAGACAGATTCAGCAACTGCACGGCCTATTTCTCGCTTAAAATGTTTTCAGAAACACGTTTCGGTGAACTATCTTCGTCAAATATGAGATCGTATTTTGAACGAGCCGCCATTATGCCCGGTTGAAAAATCTGGGAGCAGCCAGACCCATGTGACGCGTTCGTCCAATGAGCTGCCGGTTTTAATTTTTTGGGCTGTAGAGGGCTGTTGTTTTAGGTTGTACCAATAGGTCAGACCGAGAAAAACATTTGGAATATTATCGACTTCCAAAAGTTTTTAAAAACCAGGGAGAGGAATGCCAGAAGTTATCAGAGGAAAGGAGGCGCTTGTGGTTGGCAAAGCTCAACCAGGATCTACGAGGGAACAATCTGTCTTGTTCTTGTGTCTTTGAAATGAAAAAAAAAAAAAAACAACTATTGAGAGTCACTTGGCTACACCTCGAGTATCACAATGATATCATACAGTTAAGGTTAGGTTGATTAAAGACGTTATTGCATTACTTACTTTGGCCTTCACAACACATTGGTCGTTAATGACTTGGTACTGCGTCTCCCTCACCCATCCACACACCATCTGGTTATAAGCCTCCAAACTTTTGTAGGATTTAAGGTCTTCCGCTGTGTATGGGCTCGGTGAGAAAACCAGGTAGGTGACTATATCGGGATATGCAACTGAAGATAGAATACTAATTACCGCCCAGAACGTGACGTCGGTGAAAATCCTCTATTGTTGCGCACCACTCTCTCTCACTCTCTCTTCACGGAGAAACAGCTGATCAACGATCTACTAGCATAAGTGTAACAGAGCTGTGTGACATTGTAATTAAATATATAAATACAAATAGGTTTAGTATAACTAATATTTACATATACATATATTTACATATAGGCCTATATACAGATCAGTCTCAGGATGAAACTTGTAGTTCTGAAAGTTAAGTTGCACAACTTAAGGTCATGTTTATGTATGTTTACTGTATGCCTTAGTGTGAGGTTGATGTCATTTCACAAAATGTTTTAATTTTTTTATTTTACAATGTTATATGGCACTTAAATGCACTTCATATGTTTAGTTTTTGGAGAGATGATATTGTAAGCAATGTAGGCAACACAAATGTTGCTTTTTCCGAAAACTTAACCAAACTATTGTTTATTATTGCTCTTCAATAAAACAAAAGTATTTCTTATCCGATTACTCAATTAATCGATGGAGTAATCGGTAGAATACTCGATTACTAAAATAATCGATAGTTGCAGCCCTAGTCAACTGTTTACGTTCCAATTTCTACGTTCCATTTTGCAACACAGGTTTTCTCAGATCTTACAAAATAAACTCAAAATATTATTACTTCCATAGAAATGGCTTCAACACCATTATACTAGGATATTTTTTTTTAATTTCGTTACACTTGTTTTTATCTGCTGCAGGCCTGCGCACAGATCAACAGGGATTGTAAGGCGAGCATTTATAGCACATTAAGCACCTTGCAGTGGAGCAAAAGCCAAAAGAGGGAAATGACTAGATGGACCAAAGAGTTTGAATGACAGCAGTGTGTGTTTAAGTCATTTCATTTCAAATGGAAAAAGAGAGGAGTAGGAGACGAAAGAGTGGTAGAGGGGATGAACTGGGAGAGATGGCAGAGGTAGGGATCCTGCATTTCCTGACTATTACTTGATTTTTATTTTATTAATGTGAATGTTGATTTAACTTGAGTATTCTTCTCATAGAGTTTAAACACCACTGCACCCTCTCTTATCCGTGTACCTTGTGTGTCAACATTAGGGGTGCAAGATATATTGACTCAGTGTCGTTATCGCAATATATCGAAAGTGTCGCAATAAGTATGCAATATTTATTTCATTTTGTGCAGCGCTGTGTCCCGTCTGTTGGCTGTGTGGCTTAGTTGTGTTTGATTTAGAGCCCGCTTCAAACGCTATAAGGATCATGTTTCATTGGCCAGTTACCGTGCCACTTGCACGTTAGTGCACGTCAGCGTACGGGTCCACTACGTGACGTGTGTGCATATTTCAACAGTGTAAGTGAAGAAATAGATAAACAAAACGGAACGAATCATGTTGTACCAGTCCAATATGACTGTCAGTTGAAATAAACTTTGTGTTGTAAGAAAACTTGTTTAATTTGTTATGAATCTATTTTGATGCGTTTTCCAGTAACTTTTGTAATTTTACATGCGTTTAAAAATATCGAAATTCATATCGATATCGCAATATTCATAATCGATATCGCAATATCACATTTTGTCAATATCGTGCAACCCTAGTCAACATCTGACAATATAAAATAGAAGAAATCCTTCATTTCACCTATGCTAATGTCACAACATCAATTTGATACCTTGAGTCAAGGTAGTGAATGCCAAACCAGTTTCACCAAGACAAGCTCTTGTGCAAAAAAAAAACCAAAACAACAATTTATATTTCCCTTGTAGAAAGTGAGGTAGCAGACACAGAACACCAACCTGCAATGAAGCATGGATGTGTAACCCAATATGCAGGGTACTCAGCATAATGGCTCAGGTACCTGATCTGCATGTAGCCATTATAGACGCAGAAAACAATGGCCAGGACAAATGAGGCGAATGGTGTTGGTTTACCTCCTCGGATTAAAAATGGATAAATAAGGGATCTGCAGCAGAACAAAAATATTAACAACACAACTAAGTCATTTGAAATACTTGCTTTGACATTCTAACATGGTGGGCTAGTACTACTAATACAATATACATCTAATGTACGTTTTTACACCCTGATCTCTTCCTGTGTCCATTAAATTAAGCTACATAATTATTCAGATATTTATCATTTTATTTGCCACACAGCCACTTACTACCGTATTTATGCTGGTGACACTTAGTCAGCAAACACTTGGCTCCAGGTGTAAACTCCTGATTAAATTGATTGTAATTACCTACCTTTGAACATAGTGGCAGAAATACATGGCAATGAGCAGCCGGTTGGGCAGTAGTGAGGTTTTCGCAGATGATGTCCAAACTACCAGACACAAAGGCACCAGGAACGCAGGCAGCTCCTGAACAAACCAAGCAAGCCTGACATTAACTGGAAATCCATATTTGCTGGTAGCATATCGTCCGTATGGAACATTTTCGAAAAGCAAAGTAACGCAAGTGCAGGCTGCCATGAAAACCATTGAGTAAGCCATGCAGTCCAAAATGTACAGTTCCTCTTCTTCCGAGGAGAAGAGCCTGGAAAGGAGTGCGTCCATCACGGCTGAGAGGCTATTGTTACAAAAATAAAAATAGAAACAATGCAAATGTAACTAATGTTTGCAACTATTTGCCAAAATGCTGCATCACTAGCTTATACTGACGAATCGATTGCAAGCGGTAGCCTATACGCACACGCGACATGTGTTTCCTATGCAGGACCAATCACAGTCCCTGAACAGATATGGCATTGGATCTTATCAGCCAATGAAAATGCTCTCTTTTGTGTCTGATGTCACTAATACATATTCATTACTATTTACATCACCTTCTGTACTGACATATTAAATTAGAAAATGTATATATATATATATGCAGAACTGTTGAATGTTGAGTTTAACAGTGCAATAATGTTAATAATTTTATATTTTATATTACACTGAAACAATTAAAATCGAAATCGTATTCGGTGTCAACAAAGGAACAGGCAGATTTCGTGGCCACCTCGAGCGGTCCTGATTCACGTGCGTCAGAGGCAACACGTTTCGAGGATAGCAATTATTTTTCAAACGCCAGTAGATTCACATTTTATCCGAGTTGCAAGGACATTTCTCAGCATCTACCACCACGTTTTCCCGCAGACTTTTCTCCAGAGTTGTGTGCTATACCAACATGGGGAAAAGAAGCAGGCAGAGGCAGAAAAACCAGACTACTGGCAGGGACGACAGAGACAACGCTGTAAGATTCACACTTCTAACGTTGTGCAGCAACTTTTGCTAATGTCAACCTTAGGTGTAAAGTGCTCAGTCAGGCCACATACTAGCGTAACCTTTATTTAGTTAATTGCGAAAACCTGTGCAGTCATATACACAGTCAGGCTATACACTGCTAAACAGCTGCAATATCAGAGAGCTTTAGCTACTGTTAGCTAGTTACCGTTATTTTGGCTATTTCCTGAGTGTGTGACCATTATTCGTGACGGTAGTCTATACGAGCCTTTTTGTTTTTGCTCGGAGGGGTCGTGGGCTTCACCAGACTTAGTTCCGAAATGTGTTTATTTTATGTTGCCATGCGTACAGGTACAGACATCGGTTCACCTCTTACGAGCCTGAAGTCTGAATGAAAACACCGTGAAGGGAAGAAGCAAGCAGGGTTGAAAACTGAAATGTAATTAAAATAAGTGCGTAGTTTGTGGATTAAAGTTACTACATGCCGAATTGATCATTATACCATAGTAAAATAATGTAGCAGGTTTTATGACGTGTTCTAGTTATTCGCCCTCGACCATAAGCAAGAAAACAATACAATTACATATTTCTGAATGACATTTATTTTTTTCGTTTAAAAAAGTTGTTATTTAGTAGTTGCTTTTCCAGTTATAACTGTACTCAAAGACAGTTAAAAAAAAATGTAGTAGATATGACCCATACTAGTAACCATGCATTCATGTGTTCAGGGCTGGGGATCTGGCTATGCTGACATTGTCAAGGAGAATAAGCTGTTTGAGCACTACTACAAAGAGCAAGGCCTGGTGCCTGGGGGAGAGTTTGAACAGTTCATGGATGCAATGAGGGAACCGCTGCCAGCAACCATCCGCATCACTGGATACAAGAGGTGAGCCAGACAGATGTGTGTGTCATGGGTGGAGTTGAAACAGGTCACGTGCTTATTTCACAAATAAGAGGAACGTTTTATTTTGATTGAGTGGTGAGTTGCAGTTTTACAGGTTTTTCAACATAAAATAAAGCCACACTAGAGCGCTGCTTACTGTGCTCCAAGGCTGCAACACAACAAGCGTCTGGCCGCTTCGGAAACCAAAACTTGCACATGTTAAATTTTGAACCCATGATCAGATTTGAAACTAAATCCTCCAAACGATTCTAAACGATTCCAATAAAGAAAAACGATTCTACTGGAATCATAATATTTGAAACGATTCCAAGTAGGAATCGGTTCTCGATGCCCAACCCTAATAATGATAGATGTGAAAGAGTAAGGCATGAATGAAAGTTGGTATGTAGGAGTAAACCCACAACTTGGTACATGTGCATCATCTTGATCTAAGTCACCATGTTTGGGATTGTAAGGAGGACAGTGGTTTGAATTTATTGTATTTATCATGTTTGATGACTGCAGTATTTGTTGTTACTACATGTCCAATTTCTCCTCTTTCTGTCATGCCCCAGCCATGCCAAGGAAATCCTCCACTGTCTGAAGGAAAAATACTTTAAGGATATTCAGGAAGTGGAGATCGATGGCCAGAAGATTGAGGCTCCACAACCTCTGAGCTGGTAAGATGTCATGGTTTACCCAAGGCTAAAAGAACACACAGGTTCAAACTAGACACTCAGTACACACTGTGCCTGTCCTCTCCAGGTATCCCGATGAGCAGGCCTGGCACACCAACATGAGCAGGAAGATCATCAGGAAGTCTCCCCTTCTGGAGAAGTTCCACCAGTTTCTGGTCAGCGAGACTGAGTCGGTGAGTCAACACAAACAGAAATATACCACAAACACCCGTGGCAGTATTTTGACGTCATTATTTATCCCTGTTAAAGAAGTTAACTTATAACCGTAGAATTGCAGCTGTTCATATTGCCGATGTTCACAAAATGTACCCTGGATAGGAAGTTAGAAAACTCAAGTGAAACAAAATGTCGGAAGTCGTCTGAGAAATGGAAAGGCGAGCATCATTCTTGTTTGTCCTTGCAGGGTAACATCAGCCGACAGGAAGCTGTTAGTATGATCCCTCCTCTCCTCCTGAAGATTGAGTCACACCACAAGGTAAAAGGACTCTCCTCTTTGAAGGTTAAAAATGGTAGGTCTGTCTGTGCTTAATGCATTTTCTGTTTTCTCTCCCTTGTGTAAAACACTTTCCTTGTGGCTTGAATCCCGCTGTCTTTAAAGAAAAAGATATTGTTAACATGCATGTGTATCTGTGCAGATCCTGGACATGTGTGCAGCTCCAGGGTCGAAGACAGCCCAGCTGATTGAGATGCTCCATTCTGACATGGACGTGCCATTTCCAGGTAAGATTCACACATTTAAAACCAGGAAAGATGCTACAATAACTGATTTCTTTGTATTGAATTAAAAAAATTTTTTTTCGTGATCTATGAATATAAACATAGTACAAAATAACCTAGTGGAGTCCCTGTCACTTTAACAGTAGTTCACTTTAATTCACTCTTCTACCTCCAGAGGGCTTTGTCATTGCCAACGACGTAGACAACAAACGCTGCTACCTGCTTGTGCACCAAGCCAAGCGTCTCAACAGCCCCTGCATCATGGTGGTCAACCACGACGCCTCCTGCATCCCCACGCTCAAGATCGACGTAGACGGCCAGAAGGACATCCTCTTCTACGACCGCATCCTGTGTGACGTGCCCTGCAGGTCAGCAAAGGGCTGCAGGACTTTGCCTTATGCATCTGGCTTGCGTCGGCATCACTGACACACATCACACGGTCTCTCCAGGAATTTGCGGCGTCGCGATCGCAACAATTCAGTTATCGCTCGTTACCGTTAGTGCAATAAAAAGTTAAAGGCCAATGAGTTCTTTATCAAGCCGTAAGTGAATGCTTGTCTCGGGCCAGGATGGGAAATTTACATTTTACAGTGTGAACATCAACCAGCCACTAGCAGATATATTAGTGAAGATGATTCAATAACATTCATTCAATAGTAAATTAAATCCACCCGCCATTTTTATATTGATCCAGCATTTGCAGAATCCTCAGCCTTTTTAGTAAGGTTACTTAGAACACTTAGCCCAGAGTAGTTTTATTCTCCCAGAAACAACTTTTCATTATCTTTTTAAAGAATTATTTAAAAAGAAAAATCGCATTTCTTTTGTTGTTGTTGCAATTTTCACGGTCTTCCACGATTCCATAGCTACAAAAATACAGAAGACATTGCAACTTTTATCGCAATTGTTTACAAAGCTGCCGCAAAATTAGGCATTTTGGGCCGCAACAATTCCAGGCCGCAAAATCCTGGAGAGTTGGGATTTGGAAGTCTGAGGAGGAAGTGGATAAAGAGTGAAATATGGTTGATGAGCTTTGCTGTATGCGTGGGTGTTTGGCTGGAGAAAAGAATTTGTGACAGATGGAGATGAGGCTTCACCCTGTCTGCCCAATGCAGGGTATTTACAGGTCCCTTTTATGAATGGCTTTTAATAATGTTTTGTTTCAGTACGGGGTAAGTGGTAAGACATCCTCCTCTTGAAATCTAGCCAGTCAGTTTATAGCCAAAACAGAACTGCATTTGAATGCTGCCTGAGTTTGGCCAGCTGTGGTGCTGAAGCCAGAAGCCCCTGCCAAACACAACAGAGAGAGAGGGAGGGAGGGGAGGAAAAGCAGTAATGAAGACAGAGAGAGGTGGGCAGGCAGGCAGCAGTGATGTGACCAGTCAGCTAAAGCCCAGCATGTAGACAGTTTGTGCTTGGCAGACATTTTTGCCCTGTGAAAAGTGTCGGGGGGGGGGTCTCCTGTGGTTTCGGCGCCTCGGGCCAAACTGGGGTTGTGTCTGACTGGTTCTGCTGTCTTCTCTGTGATTTACAGCGGTGACGGCACCTTGAGGAAGAACATAGATGTGTGGAAGAAATGGACGACCAGCAACAGCCTGCACCTCCACGGGTGAGTGGGGAGACTGAGCTTTTGTGCTTTCGTGACAACATAGGAATTCATGCACTTGTGTGGTAGACCAAATTGACTAAAGGACAAGGGAATGGAGTGTGTTCCTTTGTTACTAATTAAAAAAGGTGGCAGTATTACAGAGTTTGTGTGTGTTCACCAGGCTCCAGCTGCGTATTGCAGTGCGTGGGGTTGAACAGCTGGCTGTAGGAGGGAGGATGGTCTACTCCACCTGTTCACTCAACCCTATAGAGGACGAAGCTGTCATCGCAGCACTGCTGGAGAAGAGCGAAGGTAACCAACCTACACAAACGCTCACAGGGCTATTCAATTTAAGCAATACACGTTAGACTTTTTATTTAAATCAATGTTCTGTTTTCAGTTCTTTTTTTTTTTTCTCTTCCAGTTGTTATTGCTGGCTAGAGTAAACACAAGTCGAAAGTCTCAGGCCTGATTGGTTCAAGCAGCCTGCTATACATTTCTCAAAGTTGGGAACACGCGTTCACATTCAGGGGGAATTCATTTCGCCTGACTCAACCACATCCACAGCAGATATTGGAATTAAAAGATGATCTCTGTCACAAAGTTACCTACGGTGTATGTTTTGATGGTGAAACATTTCAAGAGCACCGATGCTTAATTTATTAAAATTATTATTAGGGTTGCAGTCAATGATTTTATTTTTTAATTATTAAATGATCTCCCAATCGTTTTCTCAATTAATCAATTATTGTTGGTCTAAAATGGGACAACTGCCCACTATAATTTCCTGAAGTCCAAGGTGACGTGTTCAAATCGCTCATTCTGTCCGACCAGCAGTCTAAACCGCAACAATATTCAGCTCAAAAAAATCACAAAAAAATACTCAATCTTCACATTTGCGATCCTAAAACCAGAAAATGTGTGCCATTTTTTTGTTAAAGAAATATGGTCTAATTTCTTCAAGCGATGCATATTGATAAGTTATTAACATTATTTGCACCCTATTCCTGCTACGTTTTGATTTGTTGGTCTGGAAGCTTACTCTTCTGATGTTTACATGTACATTTATAGGTTTATATCGGGTTCTCTGAACCTAATTTACTCGTATCGAGGTGGTATGAAAACAAGCATTCACTAAAACGAATTAAGTGCGGCAAATTTTTGGTATGATCATATAACTTTGTCATGTGCATTCACATCATATCCATTTGAAAATCCTGTGTAGTGTCATAATGTAACTAAAGCGAAATGAGTCTTCAATGTGACCGTGTGTTCCGGATGCAGAGATATTGTATTAGCACGTCTGAATGCCCACACAGAACATTTCTGTTGTTTATTATACTGTTACAGACTGCCGTGGAAGGAAGTCTCCTTTTCTCCCAGCTATCAAGTAGTTTTAACGCTGTATGTTAGATTGTAGAACTGGTCAGACCATACAAAACGGCAGAGTTGGAAACGCATAAGGTCAATAGCTGCAGAGCCAACACCACAATTTAATTCGCTTTTGAACTTGCGTTATATTTAGATATAAATTTCAGTCGTTTTCTGCCAAGTTGTAATGTCTTTCCACTCCCCGTTGCAGGCGCGTTGGAGCTGGCCGACGGCTCGGCTGAGCTGCCAGGGCTGAAGTGGATGCCTGGGGTCACTTCCTGGAAGGTACTGTAACGTTTTAGTCTTTGACAGCCATTACTACAAACCAACCGCTACGACAATAAACCATAAAGGCAAACCGTATTTAGGTCATGGAAGTGCTTCAGTCAGACAGAACTTTGTATGCACTGTGTACTTTGTATGTGTGCTCTGACCGTGGATTACCTTGACTGGCTCACACACTTAAAGCAGTTGTTGTCTCTGTAGCTGATGACCAAAGAGGGCCAGTGGTACGCTGACTGGTCCGAGGTTCCGAACCATCGTCACACACAGATCCGCCCCACCATGTTCCCGCCAACAGACCCGGAGAAACTTGCTAGCATGCATCTGGAGAGATGGTATGTACACACTCAATAAAGGTTTGTGCTGTTATATAGTGTGAGGGACTCTGTTTCAGTCCCTAAGCAAAGGCCTTTCCCATACCAAACCCGTAACCTTTTAAGTCCATGTATGGCATGGTTCTAATAGCTTCAGCTAAAGGCTCTATAGCCAAAGCAAACATGAGCAGCGAGACAGGAAGCCTTGTTTAACGCCTCTTTGAGTGCCAAAATAATCAGAGCGTATTCTTATTCTCCTAAAATGTAACCCTCTATTAAAAATTTCCCCAGGTGGTATTTTTGTGTATAGAAAAGGAAGAGTCATTTAATGTGATCAAACTGCCCCCCCCTCCCCCCACACACACACACACCAACCAACCCTTTTCTTAATTTAGCTCATTTTCCTTATCTTTTATCCTACTGAGAGTATTTTGTTCTCATTAAAACACACTTGAAGACACGTTTCTGTTTTGATGCCAACTTCATTAGCTGAGTAATGTGTCTGATGTATTTCCTTGGCGCACAGATGTACACACCTGCACTCTCACTTAATGGTGCATGATGTCATTTCTCCTCTGCAGCTTTCACTTTAATGCTCAGCCTCACAGGCACGTGGCTGGCCAGCAGAGGGAGCTGTTGTCACACGTCTAAGAACCTTTGTATTTAACACTGGGAAAAAAAAAGATCCTTGTTTATCTTCACAGTAGGTGGCACCGTAAAACTCAGCCGTGATTTATGTTTGTGTGTGTGTGTGTTTTTTAAATGTCAGTATGAGGATTCTGCCACATCACCAGAACACTGGAGGTTTCTTTGTGGCTGTGCTAGTGAAGAAAGCCCCGATGCCTTGGAACAAAAGATATCCCAAGGTACTTCCTTCCAAACACACGCTCACTTAATGGATGATTAGATTGTCGGTCTTAACTTGAGGAGGGAACCGGAGCAGAATTCCCCCATGTGTGTACGCCTGTCCCCCTGCATCACTCACTTGTTACTAATCACAGCTGGGACTACTTCTTCTGTCTTCTTTGTCGGCTCTTCTCTGTCCGTTGTCTCCAGCTGAGGAAGGACGTCTCGTCCAGCTCAGCGGCCCCGACTGAAGGCTCCTCGGCGGCCTCGACCCCCGCAGACACTCCCCGCCTCCCCGAGAGTGCTGTGGAGGAGGGGGAAGGCCCAGAGGGGAAAGTAGACCAGGAGGCAGACGAGGAGGCAACCAAAGGAGCTTCCTTGGCCCAGGAGACCACTGCCAAACAAGACGGAGCGTGCGGGTGAGTCATGTTGGTGTGATGAGCTAATAAACAAAGGAAAGCTGCGAGGTCTTTGTCATTGCTTTGAGTGAGAAATTCCTGTTTGGGTTAACAAAAAACCAGCACCGGTCCTGAAGAAAGCTTTATTGAAACTCTTGATCTGTAATTTGCTTATTATATATCCAAATAAGAAGTTTCCTTATTTGTTTATTTATAACTCGTGTGGTGCTGCAAAAATATACTACTAATAATAAGTAAAGAAATTGAGTGATAAATGAATGTCTGTCTTCTCTCTGCGTTTTCCAGGCCTCCAGCCTCTAAGAAGATGAGGCTGTTTGGTTATAAAGAAGACCCCTTTGTGTTCCTTACTGAAGAAGACCCTGTCTTCACCACCATACAGTAAGTGTCTCTATGTGCGTTAGATATGGAAATTATAGTTTTCAGCATTTTAGTGTCGCGAAACTGTTTTTGTTTTTCTCTTCGGTTTTCTTCTAGATCGTTCTATGATCTGTCATCCAACTTCCCCAAGCTCAACGTTCTGACCAGGACCCACGACGGCAAAAAGAGACACTTGTACATGGTGTCCAAAGAGCTCCGCAACGTGTTGATCAATAACAGCGAGCGCATGAAGGTGTGTGTGTGTTTGTTTGTTTTGAAACAGCGTTTAGATCATCGCACACGTGGAACGCCAGGTGATGATGATGACAAAGCTTTTTCTTGCAAGTAAATGCGATTTTAAAAATGGATCCAACAAATCAATAATCAAACCTTTCCTGGATGCAATGCATTTAGTATTGATCACACTATACAGTGTAGTCAGACTAACTGCATTATGCTTATTATATCGGTGCACGAGCCAGTTTTTGGATACGGACATATTGGCTTTACTTTGGCACATTAGATATACACACACATAGTGTGTGTGCTTGTACAGTACCAACCCGTCTGAGCCTAACAGATGGGACACTCCTATCCCAAATCCCTCTGGTCCTCCACCCTGTAGCACCTGCACAGGTGGCACTGTGTGTAAATGTGTGTTTCAGTGTCTTTGTTCTCCTCATTGTGTCTTGATGCTCTTCACTTTTTTGTCCCTTCCTATTGGGCTAAACAACAGTGAGTTGCATGTCTTCACTCCACACATTCTGGATGGGGTGACTGAAAAACACACTAATAATATCTCAAGTTCAACAAATGAAAATCAGTGGAATCGGGCCTTTTCAGAACGTTGAATAGTTCAATCTTAAGAAGAATTTAATCTCTATTTCTCAAATTAAATTGTTGTGTTAAGCTAATTGTACTTGTTTTACTTCCCGTAGGTCGGTAAATAATGCGATTTTATTTCAGAAGTGTTGTTGAATTTTGCTCAGCAGATCGCTGACAGTTTCCTCCCACTCGTGCTGGGACACCAGAGACCAGCTGCACGGTGTTTACCCACACATTTAGAATATCTTGTACAGTAGATGCCTTGAGCAAGGCAGTTTGGGGAACATCACTAATTATTTACACACACACACACACACACACACACAACACATTACCAGTGTAATACTACAAGCCCGTAACATAATTAGGTTAATTTTGATTTAAATTACCACCCTTGGTTATGTTTTCAGGAGAGATATTAATTAGTGAAGCTAAAGTCGGCATGCTTTTTTTTTTCTCGGTTTCTCAGGTCATTAACACAGGGGTGAAGGTGTGGTCTCGCAACAGTGATGGAGAGGAGTTTGGCTGTGCTTTCAGACTGGCTCAGGAGGTAGGACACACGCGCACACACACCACAGCACCCTATTTTTCACCAATCAATCAGAAGGTGTTTTTTTTATCGTGAAACATGGCATTCTCTCAGAATCTTCACACCTTAGTTGCACATTTTCACGTAATTCCCATAATCCTATTTGCGTACAAACTAACATGATTTGAAGTGGTACACGCAGTGATGCATAGCTTCTATTTCTAGGGCTTCAAACCCTTTACATATTCTTTGATGTTATACTACATTTCATTGTAAAAGAAGCTCCTTAAGGTGTGTTCAAACTTGCAGTAGGTCAATCTTACTATCATTACTGTATTCAGCACAGAGGCCACAAACACAGCTGAATAACAAGTGAGCTAGACGGCCGAGTTCACACTTCAAATAAACTTAATTAGTAACTTAATTCATTTTAAATGCATCATGCAAGTGTAAAGGATCTGGAATTACTATGTAGGGTCTGCAGATTGTCAACTACATCTCCTCTCCGTCCTACAAGGGTATCTACACTCTCCAGCCGTATATTCGCTCCAGGATAATCCGAGTGAGTGTGGAGGACATCAAAGTGCTGCTGACCCAGGAGAACCCTTTCCTCAGCAAGCTGGAGGACGACGCCCACGCCCAGGCAAAGAAAATGGGTAAACGGCACGGCAAAAAAAAAATCTCACTCCAAACAGACTGATCTCATGAAGTAGTGTATGTATGACACGCCAACTCGTATGCCATTATTGGCGTGTTTATCAAAACGCATACTCGCTTTTTAGCGTGTATGTCAACGCCGTTTGGCCTCCACATTACCTTGCGACATTACCTTGCGATTGCGTGTGGATTTACGCCATAGCGAGTTGTTTGAAAGGGCGCCAATCCGCGCAGGGAGGTTGGTCGGGATGGAGGATGGGTCAAACGCAGGACTTTGACCCAGGAGACCGGGGATCGCGTCCCGTGTGTGACGTTTCCTAAACTCAACCGTCGCTTTCTTCTTTTACTAAAGCCAACCGGTTCTTCTTTTCCTAAACTCAACCATAGCTTTCTTCTCGCTATAACACGTTCTTCTCGCGATAACACGTTCTCACGTTCTTCTCGCGATAACACGTTCTTCTCGCGATAACACGTTCTTCTCGCGATAACACGTTCTATCACCAAGGGGCGATAACACGCCAAGTGGCGTGTATGTGTACGCCCGCTGTATACAGCGTGGACATACACGCGGATAGCTCAAAAAGCGTACAGATAACACGCCACTTGGCTTAAGAAAGTTGGCTTGTATATTTACACAAAGTCATGATGCCATGTTGCTCCAAAATATGACATGTATTCCAACTTAAATAACCACTTTGAGAAAAGTGAAGCTCTGTAATCAGTATTACTACAGACTTTTTACTACACCATTTTTTTCTTTCTGATACCAAAACAAAATAAATATTTCTTTGGGGAGCAGCCTAGAGGTTAGAGTAGCGGATTAGTGACTGGAAGGTTTCTGACTTGGCTGGCATGCGAATGAAAGAGAAAAGTGAATGAGTAATGCTTTGTCTTCCTCAAGAACTGGTGTTGAGCTGCCCTTTAGCAAGGCACTGACCCAGAAACACACTCGCAAGAGGAGCACTTCCAGCGAAAGAAAACTAGTTACTCTTTTAATTCTCAGATGTAATTAAGTGTACATGACAAGCGTCGTGGTCCAAAATGGCTTTTGGAATAATCTGTTGTTGCTCTCTGTTATTCTCTCCACAGTAATGGGTAGCATTGTGTTGAAGTACATCCCCAACCCAAAGTAAGTTGTTTCTCTATATTTGAAGTGTATGCATGTCCATTATCTTTTTTTTTGTTTTTTGGAAGTGATTTCTCAATCAATCAAACTACAAAAGGGCAATGCAATTTTGCAGTCAACCAGTCACATAAAAAACAACAAAATAAACCGCATTGCAGTCATTCAGTCAACCACCATGTCACTAGCAGCAGGTCAGCAAATGGTTCTCTTAGTTTTTTGGTCATACTGACACCCTCCATAACCCTCTTGTTTGTCAGTAACCCGGCGGAGCCTCAGTGTCCCATCCAGCTGTGTGGCTGGAGGGGGAAGACCTCCATCCGAGCCTTCGTCCCGCGCAACGAGAGGTTTCATTACCTCCGACTGTTAGGCGTGGAGGTCTTCAGAGACAAACAGGGCGTCGGGGCAGAGAAAGAGAGGGGTGGAGAAAAGGAAGAGGTAGAGGATGCAGCGGAAAAGGACGCAGAGGAGGAAGGTGCTGTGGAAAACGAGACAAAGCTGGACTTGGAGAACGGTGAAGAGAACCGATCATCGGAACCAAAAAAGCAAGCAGGAGACTAGCAGGTGAGGATGCAGAGGAAACGGCAGAGAGAAAGGAGGACTGACTGAAGCCGGGTTTCTCTGTTCACATCACTGCCATTGCAGAAGGATTCCCTCCCACAGATGGACTCCTTTTGGAATTGTTAATTTTTGGATTCCCCCCACCTCTCCCAGGAGGCGTCACTATTAATCCCACTGCTTTCCTTGACAAGGTACGCCCTGCGTAGCATTCAAGCGCTAGTATTGGCCAAGTTTCCATGCTTGCTCTTTCATGTCCTATCCCCTGACCAATGGGCTACCCATTACCTAACCACTCGAGGTCAACGCCTAACCTCCACAATCTGCCTGACCACTCAGCTGCTACGCAGGGCGGGTCTTGTCAAGGAAAGTGGTGGCATTCCTAATAACGCCCACAGGAACTTTTTAGTTGAATGCTTATTTTATTGATCTGTTTTTTATATTTTAACAAACTTATTCCACTGACCTAGTGGCTTCAATTATCATGTTTAGAGAGGTTTACGTGAACGGTCTAATTTTTTTACACCTGTAATTAAGCAGAAATATGGGGTTGATTAAAAGCGTTAAAGGTTAACTGTGTCACCACCTGTTCAAATGATTTAACTTTATGCTCATTCTTGGCCCACTGAAGTACTAAAGGCATGTTTGAGGGGTTGATTAGGTTCTGCAAATTACAGACAATAAGACGGCTTTGAGGAATTAAATAGAAGTATGGACCCTGAAAAGTTGTAAATTAAGTGGGTGTTGCGGCATCCTGCTAGGGCCCGGGCGATATATCGTCAACGTAATAAAATGTCTATCGCATGTATTTTTCTATATCGTTTTTATCGCAATATCAAACAACCAGCAGCCAAACTGTGTTTGCAAAAATATTTACGTCCTTTGGACGATGCATTACCTTCCGATCCTTGCACGTTATGTTCATTTTGCACTGAAGTTTTTAATTAATTAGAAAATCCTCAGTACGTATTTTAATAACACAGGAGCATGTGGATATTTCACACAGACTCCATTAATTTAATTTTGAGAAAACATGCATATCGTGATATATGTAGTTGTCCAATATCAAAAGATTTCGTCCATATGGCCCAGCCCTACACCCTGCACTTTCGGTAGGACAGACCATGTGTGTGTTGCATTTATTTACTTGTCACTTTTTTTTTTTTTTTTAATGACGGGAAGCTTTAATAAAAATGTCATTTATATTAACTACATTTTCATATTCAGTTTTCAAATGTAGAATAATGAAAGAAATAAGCTGATCTAGTAATGCATCACACTTACCGAAACTTGAGCTTTTCAGGTTCACAGCAATCGGAAACAAAGACTAAGGCTGCTGTGATACCAAGTAAGCTTAAAGGACATCAAGACAATACGTGTCTCTTTAACAAGTCATCAAGATATTGACTTCGAAAAACTAGGATATGAAAATGGATAAACAACGCAGGATGCCGTGTGTGTTTTTGTCAAGTGGGTTTTAGTGTCATTTCAATCATATACACTGTGTATAGTGAGACGATACGTTTCACCATGGATCAAGTGGTGTTACACGCTGAGCACACTGTTACATTTAAAATATGTACAAATGACATTTGAGACAGGCTACATTAAGTGTACACACATTATAGATATACATAAAGTGCAATTACTAAAAGTAGAGCATTTAAGACAGACGAGGGACAGGACAGACAACAAAAGACGGGGCATAAGTAGACTTGTAACAGAGCACTGATTGTTATTAGGTTCACCGTGAGGTGGAGGTAGAATATAATAGAATTTAGCGGCAGAGGAAAAAGTGCAGGAGTGTCCTTCAGTCAATTGGCATAGTTCTGGAAGGGTGCCATGAAATCAAATTTCAAAGACGGATGTCTCCTAACTCCAAGGTTGTAGTTTCCTCAGACTACAGAGAGCCGTGGTTTTCTTTAAGCGATGATCAAAATATGAAAAACACAAAGTTAAACTTGCCATCACAACAGCATATTTGCTGCATCTTGTTAGTAGTTGCCACGGCAGCTTCACTGCACTGGATGGACAGACATCGCTCCTCCTGTTTATTACCCAGTCCAGCTGCCATGACAACAGCCGTCATGACAACCAGCCCCCTCACCTCTCTGGTGATGGGAGGGAACAGAGGACAGAGGGACCACAGAGAGCATCCAGCACTCCTCCGCTCTCTTCATTTTCTTCTCCCAACTCCATCCTCACTTCTCTTCTTTATCCCCTGTTGTCCCTCGTTCCCTGCGTCGTCTTATTTATTTATTTTTTATTATTGTTTGATCCTTGACCTCTAAAGCGCACGGCAGTATTGCCATGCAGGAGAGCGGCTGTCATGTCAATTCCCTCGGCTGTGGCTCTGCCAGTGACGGCGCTGTTTGCAAAGACAGAAGGGTACAAGTCTGGGACAAAAGAAGTCAATGTTCAGGTTACACGCTGGGATGGAGTGGGAGGGTTGTATCTTGTTTTACCGGTTTCGAAAGGAAAGCAGAGAGACATTTTGACCAAATTGGACTGATTTCCAATCTTCGTCCCTGCTAATATGACCGAGACAGATGGAAATGAAAGACTAAATGGTTGATGATTGAACAACATGGCTGAGGGATAGATTGGAACAGGTGTATTTTAGTGCGAACGTTGGGCCATGGCCGGGGGGGGTAGCTGCTTGTGGAGTCAGTCAAGGATGAACGAGGAGAGAAAAATGCTCAATTCTTTCGAGCTGAGTAGGGGATAGCACATGAAAATGGAAGAAGTTGAAAATGATAAAAGCCTTGGGAAGATGAAGAGAGATGAGTGACTGGAGGGTTACAGAGAGGGGGGGGGGGGGCGGATAAATTGAATTGGACAAACCAGAAAAAGGTTTGGAGATGAGGCAAAAGTTGTCGCTGAGTCATAGGCCTGTCTGTGCGTGGGAGTGTGTGTTTGAGTCAAGCCTGTGCATGAATATGTGTATACTTCGGTTAAGCTCGTCTTTGTGTGTGTGTGTGCTGGTTTGTGAGTGTGAAGTGATGCCTAGCTTCTGCCTTTTCAGCCTCCCAAGTTTTCATGCGAACCTATTAACACTAGCAATGACTGACACGTACGTTAACTTCTTTCTCCTTCATACTCTCTCACAATCTCCTCTCCTGTCTTTTTACTTTCAATTGAAATGTCCATCCAGTCCTTGTCTCTCATATTCATACCACTCACTTCCCCTTTCCATTTTGATTATCTCTCTCCCTGGAAGAGCTTTCTGAAAGCACTCACGGCCTCCCAAAGCTCAGATTCTAAAATGTTCTCAAACTGTCATCTCGATTTAAGTCTCTGCTTTTAGTTCCTCCGCAATACACAATTTATTTTTTTTTTTTAACGGGGCATTATTGATCTTCTGTCATCCATATGTGTGTGGTAGCCTTCACTGAGATTTTTCAAGGCTTCAAAGACATTGTATCAGAGTATAAAGTATTAGTTCCCGGTAATTTCATTAACTGGGTATTGCTGCACTACTTAATAGTTTTATAGTACAGTGGATCAAAAGACTGAGGGGCCATCCACATGGAAACGCTTTTTGGTGTACATGTTTTGCATCGTTTTGTCAATCGTCCAAAGCGAATCCTGTATAACGCACTGCCTGAAGACGCACTTTTTTGAAACCTGATCCCAGGGTGAAAAAATTTTTGAAAACGACGCCCTTGCGTCTTCGTTCGTGGCGCATACTTGAGTCTTCGACCTGTTATCCACAATGGATAACAACAATGGCGGACTACATGCTTGTGTTCCTGCTGGAGAAGATATTGAGCCTATTAGGGTTACTAGGGCAAAATATACTGTCTGTATACAGCGCGCAAGCTTTATGCGCATGCGCCGCCTCTATTCCGTTTTTTTGTGAATTTCTGTAGCAGAAACAGTGCCACCTATAGGCCTGAATTTGAAGTAGCGTATTGAGTCTTTTACAAATGGATCCGTTTGGACGCAAATATTCTTGAAATGATGCCAGGGAAGACGGGGGGGATCGTTTTTCGTACGTGTGGACGTGGCCTATGTGAAAGGTATCACTTGTAGCGACGACTGAAAAGAAAGTGATATTGCAATATTTGTGCCAATTTGACCTCTGGACTGTTTGTGCACCTCACGTTTATTTGTACAAACCAAACAACAAAGCCATTGTACTAGATGTAAGCTACACATGTTGGCTGTAGTGGGGTAGTATGACAGTTTGTATTTTTGTGGCAGCTCCGTAGTAGCCTTTTTATTTTTTGGGATTCTACAAGTTTCCGCTCATCAACCAGTACCTGGAATCTAAGTGGTACCAAACCCACTGTAGGCTACCTGCCCAGCGCAAGAGTGGCAAAGTTAGCGAGATAGCTGGTGAAGAAAGTCAAACATTTAGCCGCTATAAAAGATAAAAGAAAAGTGAATATTGGATTTATTGCCAGGTGGCTGGAAACACAATTCCAAATGAATGCTAATGTTGCTCCGTGTCAGCTGAATGTGTAGGCAAATGCTAGCATTTTGAAATGCTTTTTTTGAAAACAATTTCTAGTAGGCTATTTAGCATTTTTATACATTCAGTGTTTATTGTTCTCAACCCAGTTTGAGGGACATTATTTGATATGTACACTATTTGACATTTATAACATCACCCTCTGCTTGCTACATTGCACTATTTAAGGAAATTAATAAAACATGCCGCCTCCTCTGCTCACCTTTAGATGATCTTACATCGACATGATTTATAGGAGTAAGTGTGTGAATCGGTCATTAGAGCTCTAATCCAGACAAGTAATGTACCCACAGTGCCGCTATGGATGTTGTCCCTTCTTCACCTCTTTCTTTTCCTTCCTTCCTCCATCTCATCGTCTCCCCCCCACTTCAGTTTGATGCTCTTGCATACTTCATGCACTCTAGCACTCAGCCTCATGGACATGCATATATGTTTGGGATTATATAATCAAGCTGTTACGGAACGCTAAAAAAGACTGAGGGAGGCAAATTCACACACACGCACGCGCACACACACAGAGGGAGAGGGAGAGAGAGTGAGGGGTGTGTGTGTGTGTCGGTGTCTGTGTGTGGTGGGGGGGAATCTTGTGTTTCATGTTTGGATTAAACCAAAGCCCACTCAGCTTTACACACACACACAAAACAACTGCTCTCCCTTTTAAAATCTGCTGATAAATCCCTGGTTTTGGATGTTGTGTCTGTCTGATAGTGTCATTGTGTAACACCTGTGTGTGTGTGTGTGTGTGTGTCTGCATCCTTAAAATCTAACAATTTTAAGGCAGCTGCCTCCCCACTCTACACATGCACAGAGACAGAGCCCGCCCTATGCGATTTTATTCCTATCCCTGATACACACACTGTTCTCTAGCCTATCATGCTGCAGCTTTCACAGGCTTAATCCTATTTTTTCCCCTCTCTCCCTGAGTGTGTGTGTGTGTGTGTGTGTGTGTGTGTGTGTGTGTGTGTGCGTGCGTACTCCTCTTGTGGCACCATTAGCACTTAATGTGTCCCAGGACTACATCTGGGGTTTAAACCTGAATTTACCTCTAATGTGTTATGAAATGATCTCCCACACATGAGCAAACACCCACTCTTGCATTAGGCCAAATTAAAGCCAAGAGGTCCACTTGAGTCCTCTTCTCAGTCCTCTTCGGTAATGCTGAACAGCACCCACATCACGATGACTCTCTCTGCTTACACATCACTGTATCAGTGTGACAAGTGAAATAAGCTCAAATATAAAACTCATATCAGCGTTTTATTCTTCAAACGTGGTCAAATCAGTGATATGAAGCTTAGCTAAAGTTAAATCAGGGACACTCCCTTTACTCACTCATTCAGTCTCGTCTCTCTCCAGCTATTAATCTGTGGTCGTTCACTCTTAAGTAGTCCAACCAGATCTTGCCACGATCTCACTTAGCCAATCGTATCCATGTTGTCAAACTTTAAAATGTGTTCTCCTCCCTGCTGCTGTCAGTTGTCGTTTCAATAAGAACGGATGTGACCCTCCTCCACCCCTTCACCTCCAGTCTTCTTCATATCAGCACCCAGTCCTGCTCCACATTCCATCATCCAGGTCTTCAGCAACTCTCTTTACCACCACCACCAGTGTCTAGATCGCAGGGGGGAATGTCCTGAATTAATCACGGCATCACTACCCCCCCCCCCCTAAATATACTGTACCAAGTCCCAATGGGACTCTAATTTTTATCATGCACTTGAGTAAAAATGGATTGTTCACTCTTAATGAAATCTCTCCTGATTTAAACAAATATCACAGTCTTGATAAATGACTCAGTAATATGGATACATGTATGTGTTATTATTATTTAACAGGGTTTAAAAAGAAGGGTTTGGGAGTCTAAAAGCACAAAATCCCTTCGTATCGGTCAAATCCAAGATTACCGCACAGCCCAGGCTCATTGTTTACAAACTGTACTTGCTGGCTGTTTGTCAGGTTGACTGAGCTCAAATATGGTCCAAAGATTTGTCCTTCTCAGCAGCAGGGAGAGAAAGATGGGGTAGTATGTCAGGATGACAGTTTGGAGTTAGTTTGACCTGTCTGTTCCCCCAAGTGTGCTGTCTTTAACTACTGCCTCTCTCTTGCCATCCATCTCCGTCTTTGTGGCTCTGTAACCTCAGCCCTTATCCTGCCTGCGCTGATGAATCACCAAAAGAGAAATCATAATCTCAAGGTAAATGAAATAAGGGTTTAGGGCAGAATCCAAGTGAGGGCCGGGTCACCTGTTCACCATGCACATTAATACTGCATGCTCATGGGATTCCCACTGCATTAAATTGGCAGCAATGCCTCCATACGGATCCGTCTTTCTTAACAGATGAAGCTCATACCACTCAACGTTTCTGCACTTTACTGCTCAAAAAAGTGGCAAATATAATCTTCAACAAGTACAGTAACAGAAAATAGTGCTGGAGGCTTTTATCACCAAAAAAAGCCTTTAATAATGCATGAAGCTTCTTTAGCCGATGTATTAAAAGAATAGTATAGCTCAAAGAGAGAAGGATGGAGAGTGTTTCTGTGCAGGCGGTTTGTTGGTGCTTGGTGTGCTCTCAAGGAGTTCTGGGGCACTTTGCATGAAAAATAATATGTAAAAAGAGCATTTTACAAATAGAATAAAAAGCCTCCATTACATGGACTAATTATAAAAGAACAGCTTGTAGACTTTTACTTGAAATCAACGCGCCTCTGCACACGTTCTTTTCATTTGGTTCTCCATGATGAAGACCACTTTTACTTTTGTGTTCAGCCATTCGATAAAGCATTTTATGGCTTTTGCTTTAAAAGTGCCTTGAAGCACTTATTGCAGCTATAGGCAATCTAAATGTGCTTATGTGAGTCAGAGTAGTACACTGAAGTGTAGATTTATGCATTACTAAATCAAAAAGGGTAGCACCCCACAAACTAGTTCATACACAGAGATGAATTGTCTAAATTAGGGATCTTCAACAGGGGGTCCGGGACCCCTAAGGGGTCCTCAGAGTCGATGCAGGGGGGCCTCCAAATTATAGTTAATTTTTGAAAGTTTAACATGAATCCAAAATATTATTAGCAAATATAAATCCCCACTGATGATAAGCTTACTTGCCTGTAGGGAAAGGAACTGTAGTCACTATGGTAGCCATCCACAGATACAGTGAGTTAATCCTACGTTTAGTCACGTTTCTGTTTTAACATTAAAACATGATTTATAAAATCATGCAATCAATTATTAGGCTATTTTAATAATTTAGTATTATATGGAAAAAAAGGTATGTATAAAGGCTTTAGGCCACCCTACATGTTACTCTAGGCCCAGTTTAATATGCAACTTCATTTTAGACAGTCATTATATCAGGCTTTTTTTCACCTGATATAATGTGTATCTCCTCCCCTAACATGCAAAGGGTCTGTCCTGTCATCATGTGTGTTATTTTCTGTCTTTACCTGGTCACAATAAACAACATGATATATTATGGAGATGTCTGCTGTGGAGATGTCTACTGTTTTCTAGCAAAGGTTACAGGGGGGATACACATCATATCAGGCCGTTTTTTGACTGATATAATGTGTATCTCCTCCCCTAACATGCAAAGGGTCTGTCCTGTCATGTGTGTTATTTTCTGTCTTTACCAGGTCACAATAAACAACATGAGATAATATGGAGATGTCTGCTGTTTTCTAGCAAAAGTTACAGAGGGGATACATATGTAGTAGGGGGACCCTGCTCTGTCTCTCTCGGTTAAGGGTTCCTTGGTTTAAAAAACGTTGAAGACCCCTGGTCTAAATATTTACACCCAGTAACTGCCAGGTGTTAACTGTTCGCCAACTGAGCTAACTAACAAATTAAAGAAATATTCTCAAAGATTTTCATTTAAATAAAAATATCTGTTAAGTCACTATGTATCGCTAAATGAGGTAACATTCCCAGCAAAAATAATAAGCGGCACCCAGTTAGTGATGTCAGCCAGTAATGGTTGATCCGCCAGAGAGGGGGAAGGAGTTACCGCAACAGACTCGCTCTGGACCGTCTCTGCTAGCGTTGCAAATAAACAGTTACCATGGCCAGACAAACAAAGAAAAGAGTGATGACTACAGATAATGACAGAAATTGTAATATCCCTCGCAGGATTAATAAGGTATGTCAAATTTGACGATGAAACTTAACACCTGCAATTACTGCTTATCGCCAGGTGCCGACAAAGAGAACGAAACAGAGATCTTCTAGTTTGTAACTTTAACGTTAGCTTGCCAATACATGACCCCTGTTTAGAGTGAAGAGTAAAAAAGAAGGAATATGGTCGATACTTGAAACTTGATAACATTTTATAAACTTTATGAAGTGATTTTAAATGAAATTCAATATATTTCACAAAAGTAACACAACATACCCCCCAATTACAAAACCTTGTCAGTAAGGTTTTGCTAAACTACCTAATAACGTTAGCTAGGTTAGCATCATCAGATTTTGTTGTTTGTTAAGCTTGAAATGCCATACCTTTTGTTCACATACTTGATTGCTTCATTGTGCTACAGGTGTTTACTAATAACTTATTAATTATTGGTAAAGTCTTCAACCTAAGACATTTGTTAGCAACCTGAGTAGCTAAATCACTAGTTTAAAACTAGCTTGTAGTTACAAAGAACTTAGAAAGGTCTTCTTTACTAATGGATTTATGAATAGCTGAAGCAACGCAATTCAGCTGAAGACCTTGTATCTTAGTTGTTTACTCTACTTCACATTTGTCTACAGGTCACATTCATCTTTACTGATAAAAGTATCCTGTAACCTGATTTACCTACTGTGTCTCTAACCCTGTTTTTTTTTTCCAAACCAAAGAGTGCTGTCGTTCCTGATCAGAGGACGACACAGGAAAGAACATGATGTGTGAGGGGAAAGTAATGGGTGCTGGGATGATGGGGTGAAGGGTAAGGGTCATTTGAGGGATGAATGAGAGAAGGAGAAATGGATGAGGTTGATGAGGGGAGAGAGTGAGAGTTGGGGTTGGAGTTGGGGGGGTGGGGGGAGTTGAATAGTGAGTACAAGGCTTTATTTAGTGCATACCTGCAGGTGTTGCCTAGTAACAGAGAGGAAACCGATCGAGGGACGAGAGCTGGAGAGCACATCTCCCTTTATTTTTTCACTCTTTCTCTTTTTGCTCCTGGCCTAACCGTCTTCCAAAATCCCAACACAGGCACGCACACAGACAAAAGACACTCTTTCTCTGTCTTTCTCCCTCAGACTCTGTCACACTCACAGCAAAAGCCCTGTTCCTCATTAGCAGTCAGGATGGCTGCTGTCCTCCTGTCACCAACAAGGCAACGAGAGGCAGGAGGAGAGAGATGAATTAGGGAGAAAAAGTAGACACGGAGGAGAGAAAATGCAATGAAATCTTTCCTGTATGAAAACATCCACAAAGGTTGTTGCCATAGCATTTGTTGCTCCGGTACACTTTCTCATCATTTTTGCTCTGTGAGAGCTTGTTTCGAACACACAGCACACATCCAACCAACATGATGGCTTTTAATGAGTCAGATTTATATTCAGCGTCTTACCAGAGAGCTTATAAAATGAGTATGGAAGGCGGCTCAATAAGGCACTCAATGTGCTATTGTAGCTTCCATCCAATCATGATCCTTAGTAGCATTGATCAAGGTTAGAATGAGGGCACTCTGGGTGCGAGAGTGTGTGTGTGCGTGCGTGTAATCAACCCAGTTACCTGCAGCCTTCTTTAAAAAATACAGCAGCTAACAGATCTGGTGTAAAAAATACAGAGAGACAGATGATCACATTGTATCTTTGCTCCATGATGACGTGGTACGAACAGATTCTTCTCTCTCCATGCACGGAAACACACAAATTGCATCACTGATGATGTGGCTAATGATCCAAGGATATGTCTAATGCCTGGGCTACCAATGAGTGTCTCTAGTGTTTTTTTCTTTAATCTTCCTATTATCTCTTATGTCTAAGCAGATACAAACGGCTACATCCTCGGGTGTTTGCAGCTCTGCAAGTGTGTGACCGCTGTCTGCCGCTCATGTTCATGCATGCATGTCTTGGTGGCCGGGGAAGGGCGTGCTTTGCATTTTAACATCCCATCCCTCGCTAGCGACATCTGCAAAGGCTTTTCTCTCTTCCTATTCTTTGATTTTTCCTTGCAGGCCCCATCTTGAGCGATCAGTGTCTTTCTAATTGTCCTCTGGGAGAGAGGGATCACCTTGTGGAAAATCTACACATGCGCTGAGACGCAGCAGGTCCCTAAAACTGTAACTTTATTGAATTTAAGGCTCACATAGCATATCCTACCTTAGAGGAAGTCATTAAGAATCGATGATGCAACTGTTGCCAGTGGACAGCAGTCAGAATTGATTGACTGGTTAATCAAGGCCGACGCTGATGCACATGAGCGTACACATGCACAGACGAGGAGAGTTAATCCACACCAAAACGCTGTCTGGCTTCACAGAAAGCTGGTTTCTAGCGAAAGCACTGAAATGGGCTAAAAATAAATTTTTCCCACATGCACTGTGCCATATAAAATATTTATAGTGAGCCCCAGTCTGCTAAGAATGGCAAAGATGAGAGAGAGAGAGAGAGAGGGAGAGAGAGACAGAGAGGGGTGGCTGCCAAAGCTTTCGGTAGCCTCCATCCCAGTGCCAGAGCTTACATAAGAGCTAACTGCAGTTTGAAAGAGAGGAGTACAGAGCTTTACACACACACACACACACACACACACACGCGCACACACAAACTCACACATGCACTCTCAAACAGAGTGACAGAGAAAGACGGGAAAAGTGAGAGGAGTGATTCTACTGTGTTTCTCCAGAAATCTAAATGAATCATCCCTTTTTATAATCTACAACTCGATACTACGCATGTCCTGATTTCACCAAGCTTGCAGTTGTGAAACTTATTTATCATTCAAAGCCGAAACGTGTGAGGGAAGAACACAAAATTATGATTTAGATTGCATTAATATTCCATTATGCATTAGTATACAACTAAAGACCCTCTTGCGATGGGATACGCAACGCCAAATTGGGCTAGGGGCGTAATGTGGGGGGGGGGGGGGGTGCAAGATGGTCCCTTCCCTACTCCCCCAACTTCCGGTACCCTTGCTTGGACAACACACACAGGTTAAAACAATACCAGTGTCGCTGTCGCAACTGGTAATACAGTCAGGGGAACCGAAAGAGAAAGCTGAAAAAAAAAATGGTACTGTACTATCGACAGTTAGCTGTTACACTGTCCATACTCTCTGGACTATTTGGGGTTTTCAGCGCACATCAAAGATCACTTCTCTTGTCATGAGGCTGTCAAGTGGGAAATACCCATTTTACAAGCTTTACTTCAAATACATTTTTTTTGGACAAATGATTTGTACCAGGGAAAAGCACTTCCTCCCTGTAGAAGGTTGTGGACTTCCACCATAGTTTCCTTATAAAGATCAAGCATAATTTTTTTCAAGGCAGTTATGTCATCACTTCATACAGGATGATGACAGACTTTCTTGTTGGAAAAAAATTTCCATTTCAAAGAATCTATTCAACAAAAAGTCACCGTTTAGAGGTACACTGTGTAGGAATTTCTCCCATCTATCATCGGTGAAATTGTATTTTGCATTCAAGCGAATAGTGCTCTCTAGCGCCTCACTTTTTCAAATGCGTCTTGCAGCTACGGTATGTGTCACGTTGCTGTATTTGAACTCCATTATGAACTAAAGTGCAGTGCAGGCTTTCAAATTTGCTGGGGCAGCGACAAGCGCCTCTCACTGATCTCCTTCTCCGTTTCAGCTGGTTTCAGTCATGTGACGCTGACTCTGAACGAAAACGCGTTGTGGATTAGCTAGACAGGTAGGCTAGTGCTTTATGCCCCTCTCAGCAATTAGAGTTTTTCCAAATGGCGGGACGACATGGAAGCCTCCTTAGACTTGCCCGTCCAATGTAAATACAGATAAGAAATTCTTCGCTTACGAGGATAAGTCAGATCATTGGCAGAGGTAATCTTACTCCAATGAGGACATATTTATGAATGAAGACATTGATTTTAGCTAATACAATACTTAAAACACTGCACAGTGTACCTTTATCATTTTCTGATTACCCAATGATCCTTTATTATGCACTTCACACACAAATAGAAATGTATGTTACATGATTTACTGACCATTCTGAATCTGGATCTTTGCCACTCTTTCAGTGGGTTGTTTTTTGTTTTTTTTGGGGGGGGGGGGAGATTTTGAGAATGGTAACACACAGATAGCAGAAGGGGAGGGGCAAAGTTTATCCAGGCAATGTACTTCTGTTGCACCAGACTACACACTTGATAACAAAGTGGCTTTTCCATGAACAAAAACTAACGCTTTAAATCCACAGAGTGAGAACTTTTTAGTCGCTTGTTGTAAGAAATCGGATTGTGCCCAAAGGAAAGAGGTCAGATTTCCAGAAAAAAAAGCTAAAAAAACTGCAGACTACAAACACACTGCAGTGTTTTAAGATTTCCATCCCTTACTTTATATGAACACTTCCATAGAATACAATACAATACAATATAGAAATGCTGAGCAGAGAAAATTGCATCAGCAGCATTTAGAGGGCATGCCATACATAAAAGTTAGCCACCTAGCTTGTAAATGTCACAGTGGTACTAATGAGCAACAACAGCTATGCTAACTGAGCTCTGATAGAGCCATGCCTATTTTAATTGCTGCAAAACAGCTTCCATTCCTCAAACTGCTTTAAGTGTAATTTATTTAGCCAATGTTTTCTCATTGAGCAAAATTCATTTTTAATGGCCCCAGTTCACACACATGCACAGTGCATGCATGATCCATGTGCAAATCCTCCCACACACAGACAGTCCATCTTATCCATACAGCTGTGTATCAACAGGGAAAACAAATTCATTATTTAACACCGTATTTCCAAGTGAGACATGGATGCATAATGCATGTAGCCTGTAAAGAAGGAACTCACATCTCCAGTGTCCCTCACTCTGCACAGTGAAGCTACATCTGCTCTGAAGCCATGGCATCACTTATACACACAATATTTCATATCATTTCTCATCCTGCTGTGATGGAGAAGCATCCTTCAGCTCCTACTCTGACATGACAGCATCATTGTATGTCATCCTGTGGGAATTAGCATAATCAACAGCTGATATATTATTTGTGATCCATACATCACCCATGCAAAAGCACTTTCAGTACTTCATGCATTTTAAAAGACAGCTATACATCATGGATTGACTTATGTATGTTGGAGGGAGGGGAGGGTCTATAATGTAACACAGGCTTTTTGATGGCTTCTACCCTGAGATGTCTGCCCTTCTGGTTTTTCGTTTACAGCCCCTTTCTGCCTTTACTGATCCTCTTGACATTAACTCTGTCACCTATTGAACGGCAAGTGTTTCTGTGTGTGAGAGCAGTCGATGCATGCGTGTGTCTAATGGGGTGTGCGTTTGTGTGGTCTGCCAGCACCAAGTGTCCTCTCGCCAGCTCTCGACATGGCTGATCTCATATAGAGACATTCTGGGAAATCTCCTCGGCATCGGGTGTGTCAGCGAGGAAATGGGGGGGACTCACAAATCACATCTTATCTAATGAAGCTACTATAATTCAGATGGAGAGGAGGAACTAACCCTCTCCTCTTCAGGCTATGTGGCCTTATTTCATTGTCTTGTTACATCCCTTTTTCTTTATCACAATCTCCTTCTTTCTTTGTCTCTGCTTGTTTCACAGAGGGTCACTATTCCTATAGGTTTCTAATAGGTTGGTCAACTGACCAAAATTAATGGGAAAAAAAATACTGATAACCGATGAATCCAACTAGGCTTCATAGCTAAGCAAAAAGTGGGTTTTCAATGAGTTTAAGTTAGGGATGCACTGAATCCATTTGAATCGATTTTTGGAGTTTGGCCGAACACCGAATCCACTGGTTAAGATTCTGCCGAATCCGAAACCGAATACCGAACCCTACTCCCTTCCTCAGTCCATTAACACAGTAAACACATTAATGAAGTAAACAACGTCCACAGCCTCTAAAATAGTTAAATGTAACAACTTAATGTTGAATTCACACCCTCTTTTCACATCGTAGGAAAGCGCATCCCTATCGCCAGATGAGTGCCGATTTTGTTTGGCAAATTACCAGCTAACCAGTGTATGATGAAGGTATGTTGGGTGGGTGAAATTAGAAAGCTAACGTTAGTCAATGAGCAGCAGCGGGCCGTTCGGTCGCTCCGCTCCCACTGTAGGGAGACTCATTTGCTGAGAGAACGGCTGACTGGTTACCACAGGTTTTTAGCTGTGACTGTCCTTCCTTTGCCATACCTGAAGTTGCTGCATTTTGGCTGCTGGCTGTAGATTCCTTCATGCACAACTCGTATTCTTTCGGATGTTTCATACGCAAATGTTTTAACAGCGGCGATGTTGTGTATTGTTTAGGGTCCTTGCCACCACGAGACAAATCGGCATTGCAAATTGAACATGTAGCTGGACTTGAATCGCCTTCTTTTGACTGAAAGTACTACCAAACAACACTTTTTCTGCTCACGAGGTCCATTTTCACTTTCTCACAGCCTACTGCATTGAACGGTCCACCTAAGTAAACACCTTCCCGTAATCAACGGCGGCGTCATTACGTCGACCAGCATACCGCGCGTAGTGCAAACGTAGGGTTTGGTTCGTTGGAAAAAAAATTCTAAGGTTCGGCAGAAACCGAACCCCGTCAATAAGCCCAATATTCAGCCGAGTCTGAATCCTGGATTTGGTGCATCCATAGTTTAAATACAACGCCTTTCACCACAAAAAAGTATTCATATAAATGCTTTGATCTGCTGCCTCCAACCATCCACGCTGGTTTTGCAGCGCTAGAACAATGTCCTATTGGTGTTTCCACCTTTTTTCATTTTCATTATTTGCATGACCACAAGAGGTTAGCTACTTGTAATAAAACTAACAACCGGCTAGCAGTGAACTGATTGTCTGATTGCTAACGTTAGCTCAAAACGCCATTCAAGTGACAGCTTTTGTTGTGTTTGATTGCTAAGTAGTAGCCAGCAGTGAACGAACTTCGTTATGTAGGTCCATTTTTATTGTATTGACATTACAAGTCTCTTGTTTAGGTTCTTGTAGGCTACGTCAGCCTCTAATCTAGAACTGACATCAGGGATCATGCCGTGAAAATGTGATGCATTACGCTAAATAATAAATTACTGCTATGTAATGTATCCATCTCATTATTCTGTGGCTAACAGCAAAACAGATCTGCATGAAATCTGGTCATTGTTGCAAAGTGATCCATGCGCAACTCCCATCTGCACTCGACTCACATTGGGTAGTGACAACGTCTCCAAGCAGAGGCCACGTGACCACACCTGAGGCAGGAAGGTTAAATCAAACACTCCTGCATGGAAAAGAAACCGTTCCCTTCAGGTGCAATCAATCATCCCAACTAAGCAAAGCAAATAAGTCTCTCAAAATGTTCTATTACTATTCATTCAAAATAAATGTCGTTAATAAGCTCTATTCCTCAGTAATGACTAGGGGTGGTACGGTTCACAAAATCCACGGTTCAGTTCGTATCATGGTTTTAGGGTCACGGTTTTTGATTCTGTACGGTTCTTGTTATTTTTTCTTTTAATCTTTAACACTCCAGAAATATACTTCAGCATATGATATATAGCTAAAATTAGCATATTGAATGCATGTTGCACAATACATGCACACAGTGGCAGTTCTATCTATGGTTTTATTTCCGCTGTCATCATAGGTAACATGAAATCCAACATGTTCCCACACACCAGACTATATACGATGCTGGCGCATCCTCCAGCTCCGGACAGCCTTCCTCTGTTTGGGCTTGTTCTGACATAACAGGACCCCCCCCTCAATGGACGCCTCACGGTGTCCCTCTAGGCCTCGGCTTGTCAGGGTGAGCTTGATGGAAGTCCTTCACGAGTTGCGGATCCAAAATAAAACTTCTGGGAATCCAGGAACGCTCCTCTGGTCCATAACCCTCCCAGTCGACAAGGTACTGGAGCCCCCTGCCCCGCTGCCGAACATCCAAAAGCCTTTGGACAGTGTAGGCCGGGTGGTCGTCAATCATGCGTACAGGTGGTGGAGGATCCGCAGGCGGGCACAGAGGACTGGATGAGACAGGTTTCAGTTGCGATACATGAAAGGTAGGATGACCCCTCATAGTCCGTGGCAACTTTAACCGCACAGCAGAGGGATTGATAATCGAATCAATAACGAAGGGACCCAAAAACCGAGGTGCCAACTTGCGCGATTCAGTCCGCAGGGGAATGTTCTTGGAAGAAAGCCACACCTGTTGTCCAGGCTGGTACTGGGGAGCTGGGGTCCTGCGCCAATCTGCCCAACTCTTGTTCTGCTCTGTGGTCCTGAGCAACGCTTCACGGGCGTCACACCAAACCTGATGACCGCGACGTAAGTTCTCCTGAACAGAGGGAACCGCCAATTCCTTCTCTTGATCAGGAAACAGAGGAGGTTGATACCCCAGCGACACCTCGAAAGGGGATAGGCCGGTAGCAGAGGTGATTAGGGAGTTGTGGGCATACTCGATCCAGGGAAGGTGTTTCGCCCAAGAAGATGGATGCTGAGCCGCCACACAGCGTGGATGGAATCCTGAGGAGAGACTCAGTCGTGCCGAGAGCAGAACAAAAATCTTTCCAGACTTGAGAAATGAACTGTGGGCCTCTGTCAGAAACAATGTCTACAGGTATTCCATGGGGACGGAATACATGTAAGACTAAGAGGTCTGCTGCCTCACTGGCAGTCGGTAATTTTGGTAATGCTACATAGTGAGCAGATTTAGAGAATCTGTCCACAATGGTGAGTATTGTATCATTACCTTCGGACACAGGGAGACCAGTGACAAAGTCCAGGGCTATGTGTGACCAGGGACGACTCGGGACCGGAAGGGGTTGCAGCAGACCCGAGGGAGACTGGTGGGATGCTTTACCTTGGGCACAGGTGGTACATGCTGCCACGAAAGCCCGGACATCAGCTTCTGCTGACGGCCACCAAAAATGTCTTCTCAGCAACGTAAGGGTACGTTGCATCCCTGGATGGAAGGAAAAACGGGAAGAATGGACCCACTGCAACACTTCGGACCGCACAGATACAGGGACATAGAGCCGGCCAGATGGTCCATCTGCTGGTCCAGGGTCTGATACTTGGGCCGTCTTGACCAGAGATTCGATCTTCCAGCGAACTGCGGCCACAATGCAGGTAGAGAGCTCACTGGACTCAGAGATGGAAAACTGGTGGGACAAAGCATCAGGTTTTACATTGCGAGATCCTGGACGGTAAGTAAGAGTAAAGTTAAACCTACTGAAGAATATGGACCATCTGGCCTGGCGAGAGTTTAGTCTCTTTGAACACTGGATGAAGGCCAGGTTCTTGTGGTCGCTCCATACCACAAAAGGCTGTTCCGCCCCATCCAGCCAATGCCTCCAGCGCCAGTTTCACGGCCAGCAACTCCCGGTTTCCCACGTCATAGTGTCTTTCTGCTGAAGATAACTTCTTGGGAAAAAAAAGCACAAGGATGGAGTTTTTGATCCGTTGGGGAGTGTTGTGATAGAACCGCTCCAACACCGGAGTCTGAAGCATCCACTTACACCACAAAAGGCAAAGAAGTATCGGGGTGAATGAGCAGAGGGGAGGTGGAAAACAGTTTTTTCAGGGTACTCATGGCTAGATCAGCTTCAGGAGACCACACAAATGGAACTTTAGGGGAAGTGAGTTTGGTGAGGTTAGCAACCACCTGACTAAAGCCCTGAATGAATCTCCTGTAGAAATTAGCAAACCCCAGAAAACGTTGTAGTTGTTTGCGAGTCTGGGGAATGGGCCATTCAGATACTGCCTTAATCTTGTCGGGGTCTGCTGAAACCTGTCCCTTTTCAATAATGAACCCAAGGAATCCCGGTGGAACTCACACTTCTCTGCTTTAACAAAAAGTTTGTTTTCCAACAGACATTGCAGGACGAGACGGACGTGGGAAATGTGTTCTTTAAGGGACTTAGAAAAAAATCGGAATATCGTCCAGGTAGATGAAAACAAAATGATTTAACACGTCTTAGCACATCATTCACCATAGTTTGGAATATAGCTGGTGCATTTGTGAGTCCAAAAGGCATTACCAGATATTCGAAGTGCCCAAGTGGTGTATTGAAGGCTGTTTTCCACTCATCTCCTTGCCGAATCCTGACGAGATGATAGGCATTGCAGTTTAGAGAAGACAGTTTGAGCACAATTGATTAGTGGCAAAGGGTATTTATTTTTTACAGTAATGTTGTTAAGACCGCGAAAATCTATACAGGGGCGCAGTGTCTTGTCCTTCTTGTCCACAAAGAAGAACAGCGCCCCCACAGGTGATGATGATGGACGAATGATACCTGTGGCCAGGGACTCTCCGATATATTTCTCCATGGCCTCTCTCTCAGGTCTGGACAGGTTGTAGAGTCGGCTAGCAGGCAAGGGAGCTCCTGGAAACAACTCAATCGCACAGTCATAGGGTCTATGGGGTGGCAGAGATAATGCTTTCTCCTTGCTGAACACTACCGCTAGATCCAGATATTCTTTGGGAACTGATGACAGATCGGGCAGTTTCTCTGATACAGAAGGGGTGTTCACGTTGGGAGGAATAGCTGAACCGAGACACGAGGAATGACAAAAACTGCTCCAACTGCTGATAGTTTTGTGTTGCCAGTCTATTTGAGGGTTGTGTAACCGGAGCCATGGAAAACCGAGAATGAGAGGGGATGAGGAAGCTGACACTACTTTAAGAGATTTCCTCTCGATGGTTACCGGAGAGAACGTGTGTAACTGGGATGGTTTGTTGCGTAACTTTAGCCAGTAGCTGACTGTCAATGGTTGTGACATTAATAGAGGATGGGAGTGATTCAAGGGGAATGTCAGCCTGTTTAGTCAGATTAAAGTTATCTTCTGCCCCTGAATCAATAAGGGCGGATAATGGTAGTGACTGCGTACCCAATGGGAGAGTTGCAGGGAGCGACAGACAAGGGGATGTGGGCTCAGTTACAGGAATGGGGCTCGCTAGTGTACCCACTCTCACTAACGAGCCTCCTCCTTTGGGCGTACAGGACAATTAGCGAGAAAATGGGAGGAGTTGCCACAGTACAGGCACTCACCTGCCTGTCGGCGGCATAAGCGTTCAGCTGGGGAAGGCTGAGCTCCACCCAATTGCATGGGCTCTCCCTCATCTCTCGCAGCAGGGACAGGTGCTGCCAAGAGCTCTCTACGGGGAGAACATGAACTGGGTCTTGGTGTCCTGGAAACCCGAATGGGAACGGGTGCGGGTCCACTCTTCTCCCGTCTCCTCTCTCAGATCCTGTTGTCAATCTTAATAGCCAAAGAAACAAGACTATGCAGGTTACTGGGTTCATCGCGAAGAGCAAGCTCATCTTTGACAGTGTGATTCAAACCATGAACAAAAACTCCCTGTAGTGCCTCACCATTCCATTTGGAATCAGCTGCTAATGTCCAAAAATCAATAGAGTATCCAGCCACACTCTGTGTACCCTGTCTGAGGTCCAACAATCTCTTGGAAGCGTTTCCGACATGATCTGGGTGGTCATGATCTGGGTGGTCAAAAACGGTACACAAATGTGAGGAAAAAAAATCAGAAAAGGTTAATCCGGAGAGATGTTGATTGGAACACATAGCTTCAGCCCAAACTAGTGCCTTTTCGCTGAGTAACCCCAGTGCATTGTGTACCTTTGATGAAAAGACAATGGCTTCTGTTGAAAAATTAACCCGCATTGAAGCAGGAAACCTCGACACTTGTTCAATTCCCCAGAGAACGGTTCAGGAGAAGTCACAGGGGGTTCCCGGAAGAATGGCGCAGATTCCATGGCAGAGGACGCTTACTGAGTTGGAGGAGGAGCAGGGAGGGGTGGAGCACTAGGAGCACTGGGAAGAGACAGTTGTAATTTGAGAAGACAGAGTTACTCGACTGAATAATTGTTGGTTGGTTTCCAACAATTTATGGATTAACTGGTCGTGTTGTCCTAACAGAGCTCCTTGATTTTTAATGTCTCGAAAAATGCCGTCTTCGTCTGGTAACTGTGAAACCTCTGCAGGGTCCATGGCCAGTTCGTTCTGTTAGGGGCTTGTTCTGACCCAAAACGCAGAGATTTCACACACAGACAATGAAAGCCGTTTGTAAAGGTTTTAATGAACAAAATAGTACTCTGAGATACAGTGTGGGTTTTGTCTGAGCGGGGAATCTCCTGGCTGGTCCGAGTACCGAGGCGAGCCAAGGGGGGAAGGATCCAGGTCGTACGAGACTCGAGGCGGACAGGCAGGGAAGAGTTCACAGAAGTTTCCACAGGTGGAGAATGAAGGCTGGACGGTGAGGCTGGAAGCTTGTAGGCACAGCGGAGGAGGCAGCAGGTCTGAGCGGTCACTGGACAGAAGCACAGGGTAAGTATGAGCTCAGGAGAACAAAGACAAAAGCTAGGGTGCACAAGACAACACGGACACAACTTGAGTAAACTGAGAACTCAGAGCCAAGTTACCACATGGGTGTAGATAATGAACTGGCGCGGAAGAGGTGATCAGTCCGGGTTTAAGTATTGCTGGAATGAATCTTGTAGATGAGCTGCAGCTGTGCAGTGTTGATTCGGCCACACCCCTTTACCTACTTTCCTCTGAACACACCTCCAGTACTCCAGGTGGAAAAACACAGATACACACAGAGACACACAGACAAACAGAGAACAAAAACACCCAAAACAGGGCGGAGAGAGAGCTGCCCATAACATCCTCATCTCTCCCACTTGACATTTCTGCATGTGACGTGACCTGCAGCACTCCACACTCCACCTGAGGAGCGCTCGGCTTGGCGCCTCTCAAAATCTGACGAAAATCTTTTAAAATGACCTTTGTCGATCAAAAAAGCAGACAGATTCAGCAACTGTATGGCCTATTTCTTGCTTAAAATGTTTTCAGAAACACTTTTCGGTGAGCTATTTTCGTAAAATACAAGATCGTATTCAGAACGAGACGCCATTAGAGTCTGTTTTGAAATTCGGGAGCAGCAAGACCCACGTGACGCGTTCGTCCAATCAGCTGCCACGTGTTGCGTTCGTCACGCTCATCCCCCTCGTCGTTTCCAGTAAGGGTTTTAACATAGGTGTCGAAAGTGGGCACTACGGCAGTAAGTGGTTAGTGCACAGTTAGGTAGTACGTTAGTACACAACAGTGTACTGACGAACCGTGCGACACACACACACACACACTCCGAACCGAGACAAGCGAACCGAGCGGTTCGGATGTTTTTTCATGAACCGTACCACCTGTAGTAATGACTGGTAAATAAAAAGGTGTATAAACAGCCACCTCTATATAAAGAAATCTACAGGATACTAAACCATTTATTTAAGCTGGAACACTTACAAAACCTTATCCTTAGAACACCCCAGTGTGCTACTAGTTGCAGTGATGCATCCTCTGACTTTATCCTAAAAATTTATGTTCACTCCGAAAAGGAGAGAAAAAAACGATTCCACAGATAAAAACATGACTAGAATGTTTTAGGAGGTTTTACCCTCCACCACATCCATAATCCTGAAGAAAACAATACTCCAGGTACGACAGCACCCATAAAAAAAAGGCTTATCACCATTTCCTCACCCCTATTAAAATCTCATTACAACTAAGCTTGCCCCATGAAAACAGGTGCCATACGCTTGCATCGCTCAGACTGTCATGCCGCTATTTCATCATGCTGCGTGTTGCTTTTACAAATAACATAAACGGCTTCCTCCGGGGTTTTCTTTTTTCATTTTTTGGAATAAAAGCAACCTGAATACATAAACACAGTGACGGCCAACTTCCTCCTAGCTCACCCTCTCCTCTCACTCTGCCTCCTGTTTTTCTTTCTGTCTCTCAGAGCCTCGCTGAGGTTCTTTTGGATGTTTTGTGTGTCAAGTTACCTTCAGGGGATTGTGTCTTGTTATCACACAATTGAATATCAAATGTTTTTGTCTGTTGCTTCCACTGGAGCAGAGGAGTGCAAACACATACACAAACATACACACAGAACCAGGGACGTGCACAGACATTTGGAGGAGATATTGCTCTAACCTGGAAAAAAGGCCTCTTTCACAGCCATTGGCAGGAGCAGAGCCTGTTATTTAAAGTAGTTTGAATGACTTTTTCCCCATCCGCATTCCACAAAGATCCGCCCTACTCTGCCTCTGATTGGCTAGTATTCATAGCCTTCTTCACAGAATGCGACGCAAAGGGAAAAAAATAACACTGCCAGAACGGGCTTGGTAGATGATTGCAGTTTTAAGGATTATATGTCACACTGATTCAAGAACATTTTAAAATGGCACTACACATTAAAAAGGTGGCCGACCCCTGCCTCAGAGCATTCAGCATGGTGTCATCAATATCTTAATCCCTCGGATACACTGCTCAGTCTCTCTCCCGCCCTAATGAGCAGTGTGGAAATATCAACTAGACAAAAACAAGAGTGCTCAGGGATCAATTAATTTGGGATATGTCAGCAATGATGTATGTGTGTGTGTGTGTGTTGTGTGTGTGTGTGTGTGTGTGTGTGTGTGTGTATGTGTTTACAAATTTGCGTGGTTTAGCAAATAGGAGTGTTGTTTAACACCTACTGAACAGTGAACAGTCACCCCCTGTAAAACCAAGTTCTTTACACTTCAGTTTTTGTAAGCAAACTAGATATAACATGTAAATTAGTGAGCTTTAAAGGAACACGCCGACTTATTGGGACTTGAGCTTATTCACCGTAACCCCCAGAGTTAGATAAGTCCATACATACCCTTCTCATTTACGTGCGCGTCGTAACTCTTTCCGACGGCTCCACCGGTAGCTTAGCCTAGCACGGATCCTGGAGTTGTAACAGGTTCCAACTAGCCTACTGCTCCGAATAAGTGACAAAATAACGCCAACATGTTCCTATTTACATGTTGTGATTTGAATAGTCACAGCGTGTACAAATCACAAGGTTACATGAGACACACACATCTTCTAACCGTATATATACTGGGAACTATATTCTCAGAAAGGCGAAGCATTTCTACTCTCAGCTCGGGGCTTCTCAGGTGCTGCTAGCAAATCACTCCGCCCAAGTAGCAGAGGTAGCACTGCTTCGCCTTTCTGAGAATATAGTTCCCAGTTTATATATGGTTAGAAGATTGCTGTGTCTCATGTGACCTTGTTATTTGTACACACTGTGACTATACAAATCACAACATGTAAATAGGAACATGTTGGCGTTAATTTGTCACTTATTCGGAGCAGTGGGTTAGTTGGAACCGATTACCTTCAGGTCTTTTTTTTAATTTTAGATATCTTTTGTTTACATATCTACTGTACAGACATGACTTTTTCACAGCGGGCATTTTGACTCATAGCAGGAAAAGCACAGGTGTTACTAATAACGATGCCTCCATTTCACTTAAGCTGTGTCTGTGAGCACACTGCCTGGAAACTGAAGCAGGTAAATCAGTTTTATTATTTGCGCCTGTGCTTTTTGTACTATGACATGTCAAAAACATTTCTTCAGTGAAAAACATATATTCTGGACGTAAGAAATGAATTTTAACTGGGTTGAGATCAATTCAGGTACTTGTACAACTTGATTTTCACTGGACGAAAATCAAATTCTCTTAAACGCCCACACAGGTGTTTTCAGTTATTGGATTAGATCTCTGCTCAGGTTGGAGGTGGGTGGAGTAATCCTCGTGTGATACAATATGGATTATGGTGATATATCATCTGTTGTTCATGCTGTTTTATGGATTTTGTCCATCATTCTTGTCAATTATGATAACATGTTACTCACTCAACTTTATTACTGAAAATGCTGTGACATCGTTAGAGTGGAGTCCAATATGGCAGGAGCAGAAATGTTGTAAAGTAACCCCTGGTTTAATCATATTTTCCCCATCAATTCTCTAGAAGTGCAAGTAAAAGTGAACACAACAGAGATGTCAGTTACAGTCCCTCACTGCATAGCACTAGGCTACATGTGTGGTGGTCACCTTTGGTAAAGGCCTATGCACACCAAAAATGTGTTTGTCATATGCGTTTTTTAATCGGTATTTCGTTAACCCACAGAAACCTCTGGCACACTGATTCCGATTTGTTGCGAATATTCGCAATATGAGACCAAATGGAATCTTCGAGCAGTAAATCATTTTGTGGTCCTCTCACTTCTTGAATTAATTAGCCTACATGGATGCGCTAGTCCCGCTCCTGTAATGAATGACATTAGCAAAAAGTAACATTTAGCTGTCAATGCACAATCACTGTCTAATCCATTCACACATACTTTGTTTTGCGATTCCAATCCTCAATACCAAGCTGTTTTGCAATCACCTGCCAATCTCTATCTGTAAGTGAAGTGCTTTGTGCTGAGAGATTAAGTGAATCAGATGATCAGATGCCATTTCGGATGATGACATGTACGGTGGCTCTGAGTGGTCACGATGAGTGCATATGAAAAAATGCTGAAAATCAAACCTGTTGCAAATTTTTTAATGACGGACAAACGTTTCATGATCAGTGAAACGTGATTGACACAACGCAAGGTCGTATTTTAGACAATTTTGGTTCAGACTTGGTGTTCAAAGGCCTTAAAGGTGCCGTAGATAAGACTTATAAAACTAAGTTTCTGTCACATTTGCTGAAACTGACCCTATGTTCCAGTAGAACTACATGAAGCAGGTAATAAAAAAATAAAAAATCCAGCTCCTCTGGCACCACCTACAGCCTGTAGTGCGATTTGAAAAAATCCGATGTTCAGATGCACCAATCAGGGCCAGGGGGGGTGTCTAACTGTTACGCAACTTCAAGCCGGCCTTCTATGATTGGTCATAAGCTCCAGCCAAGCCGGAACTACTGGAGTGGTTTTTTTATGCTACTGCGGTGTTAACATTGTCACATGTAGCTGCATGCTAATGGCAGTAAAAAATTTAATCTTGGCCTGCAATGTTGTTAAATTCTCCCCAATTCCGGGTATCTTTTTATCTATTCCGTAGTATTTGGTTTAAAAGCCTTTATCTGTGATTTTTGACGGTAGAAAGTGCTGCTATATTCTATTAGTGTCCACTGCTAACTATAGTAGCTGTGTGCTAACGCCAGGGAAACCTGTAATCATGGCAACCAATGTTGTTACATTCTCCCCAATTTCTGGTCGCAAGAACATTTCCGATTGGTTCAGAAGCCTTTATCTGTGATTTTTGACGGTAGAAAGTGCTGCTCTGTTCCATTACAATCTAACGTTAGCCTAGTGCTAACTATTAAGTAGCTGTATGCTAGCGCCAGATAGCTGTAATCTTGGCAGCCAATGTTGGTAATTTCTCCCCAATTTAGAAATGATGGAACAGAATTTTCCTTTAAGATGTGTATTTTCTTTACAGTACACCTAACTTAATCTTTACAAAACTTTCTTTAAATGGTATGTTCAGTAGGAGTCTGTCAGCATTACCCTTGCACTCTCTTTAACACATCCATTTATGGGCGCCTGTGTCAGATTAGGGCGACCACTCCACACACAGAGAGGGAACACTGTGTTTCCATCAAGCTTGAGGCCATCTGATAAAAGCCCAAGAGTGGAGGATGTGTGATTAGAGTCTGTCCTAAATGAGGATGTTAGAAACAATGTCTTATTGACTGCAGTAAATGAAACTAGGACAATGCAGGTGCCACGCATAGGACACAGCAGCCTAAAGTAGGTCATTAAAATGCATGCAAGTGTACAGTAGCAGCACACGAAGCTCCCAGGTGTGACATTAGCTCATAATGCAGATGTGAAACAAAACCACAAATCCAGTAGGCAGAGTTTGAATAAGCTGTAACTTTTATTGCACATTCCTGTTTGGTCTTGCAACGACCTTTCACCTTTTAAGACCTTAGTCTCGACCAAACACTCGAGTCAGGAGTGGGATAAAGTCGCCCAGAGTAACTGATCACAGGTCAGATGTGCACGTTCCCTTTACGAGCGGGATTTGAAGCATAGGGAGGTCTCACTGATCCCTGATCTGTGACTGGGGAAAACTTCAGTCCAGATCTTTGTGTTGACTGCATTACCCATAAGCCAAATCACTGTCTAGAGGAGGACCAACGGGGAAGGGACAGTAGTGACATCATGGAGGTGACTAGAAAGTCTTCAAGGGAGCGTAGGAATTTTCTTGATTCCACTTTGATGCTCTCCCAATGAAGAAAATACTCCCTTTTATAATCTTGAGGCTTTGCAACCTTCTGTCCTTCTTTACTCCCTGAAATCCCCCCAAATAAACACACCTTCCCCGATCACACTAATACATAGGCTATCGTTCTTAGCAAGGTTTTTTTTTTCTTCTCATTTTTTTGTGACATTACCTGCAACATGCTTCAAATAGTCATTTTGGCCACCACAAATAAATTAAAACACAAACATTCATATAACACAATGTGACATTATTTAGGAGGCTTCGAAAGAAAAGAAATATACATACAATACAGAACCCAAAAAAATAAAAAAAAACAAGAAAAGAGAAGCATTTGCAGTTTTGTTTTTCACCGTAGTTTTTTCTTGCTTTTCTTGAAAAAAGATATACAGTAGCTAGCTACCAATCACATATCACATGCAGATATAATACAACATAATCAATTCACCCAGTTAGTGTCTGCAAACTACCAATCTAAACTATATCACAAAATGATTCTCTTGAAACCTTAGCTTTTGAGATATTTTGTCTTAACAATAATTCAGTTTACAGTTTTCTCCGCTGACAAGCCGATTGATCACCATACGATCGACCCTGAAATGACTAGCCAAATTCAAAGAGGACTAACACGCTTTCATACATAATCACGTACCAGATGGTGGTGTTGTTTTTTTGTTTTTTTATACTCTTTTGCCTCTTTTTTTCACGATGGGAGTGCAACACACGTTTGCTCACACATGCACTCACACACAGACGGACATTTGTTATCGACCACGCGACACAAGGGGGGGCTTTGAAACGCGGCGCAGCCCGATCCAAACGCGGCATGCTGGCAGCACGGCTCGGCTTCAGCTCAGCGGTTTAAACATTCTGCTCCAGGATTAGGGTTGGGCCTGCCGAGACCTGACTGGCATCCAGATGCTCCTACACCCCTGTCTCTCCTCACCTAACCCGCTGTCTGCCTTCCCTACACTCCTTCCCCCAAAACACGGAGCAGGAGCGGGAAGTGACAAAATGTCAGTGCCGAGCGGGAGGTTTGACATCCTCCATCCTTCTGCTCTCAGCTGCTCTTCTCTAATGACACTCTGCTGAAATGTCAGACCAATTAGCAGCTTTCCCTCTGACATTTAACTAGCAGATAGCAAAACAAACACACAAGGAGCCCACTGGATTGGACGACAGCTAGTCGGTGGCTAGTAGGCGTCCGATTGATTAAGACTGACGTTGCTGCAGATGTAGAGCAGATATTTATAAAGTCCTTGGAACTAAAGGTTGGAACTCGGGAACTGTATGTCTCTTAAGTAATCACAGCGGGGACAGCAAATAATATCTGTCTTCGGCCATTTTGCAAGCCACCTGACATTTCTAGAAGCAGCCAGTGGTGATCAAAGCTCCCGCAATTCCCTCCTCTCCCTCTGTTCTTCTTCTCCTCCTCCTCTCCCTATTACCTTGAGTCTCTCTATTCCAGCGGACATCAATCAGGCGGGCTCTGAAGTGTATGCTCATTTAAAGCAGCACTCCATCCCCGGCGGAGCTCAAGCCCTCCATCTGTATTCATTTCTAGGTGTTACCGCCGGTGTAAAGGCTACAGGTGTATGCATGAGTGTGTGGGCAAGCTTTCATGTGTATGTGCGTGCGTCTGGAGCACAGCTAAACATCCAAAGCGTATATTCTACTGACCTTTAGTTCTTTACATGGAATCGGAAAGAGACAGACGAGATATTCAGTTGCAACCACACGTGTTTAAAGTAGGCCTGCTAATGATCTGACAAAGAAAGAGGAACAAGACAGCGACAAGTAATCCAACAAAGAATACAGCACTCCCTTTAGGCCTTAGGGTCATTCACAGTAAATTATATTCTTCTCTTCTCTGTTTAAAGGGTTGTCTCCCTTGCTCACACACACACACACACACACACGCACGCGCGCAGGCACGCACACACACACACACACACACACACACACACACACATACTTAGGCCTAGCCTTCAGCTGTACCATCTGGTATCTAAATCATGGGAATTACAGTCTCCTTCCTCACACACACACACACACACACACACACACACACACACACTAACATGAGAGTATAGAGAGAGAGATGATTGACTTTCATTATATTTATCATACATAGTCTCTGCATAAAGCAACGTGACTTTTTATTTCTCAATTAGAAATCAATATCCATCAAAGCAACAGTGAGCTCTAAATTTAGCCACAGGAGACGGAGAGAAAGAATGAGAAACAAAGTGAACGAGCGAGCTAGAGCTAGAGAGCACAGCTCCATGTAAATTACAATCGTGTTGCATTGAACTGTGAGCAACGGCACAGTCGAAAGAAAGGGGAAATGAAGGAGTAAATGAGTAGAAATGCCAGCGCGGTGCCCGTCTATTAAACATTAACAGCTTCATTTATATGCAAATGACCCGACAGCTACAGAGAGAGACAGCGGGAAGGGATGCCAGTTCAGTGCTGTAGAGAAGAAGGGAGAGGATGGGATGGCGAGGACAGGAGAGTGGGATGAGTCTTCTTCATTCAGTAGTCTTTCACATGGGTGGAAAAGTCCACACTGTCCGATTTATCCCTTATGTTCATGGGTGTGCGTTACGACAAAAAAAAAAAAATCTGAAAAAGAAATCCACCGATAGTAACGCACACTCCAATGCACATGCACATACTCCCAGCTGATATCCAAGTGAGTGAGAAACATACACACACACACACACACACACACACACACACACACACACACACACACACACACACACACACACACACACACACACACTTCCCTCTCAGGTCTTTCCAAAATGGGGGAAAGAATCTCCGTGGGCGAGAGGGAGGGGAACGAAAGTCTCTTCTTGGTGGAGGAGTGACGATGATGGCGGTGTGTCTGCTCTCCGAGAGTTTTGGTGGAGATAAGGACTAAAACAAATTCCAAAAAAATAATAACACAGACACACAAAACCCCCCCAAAAAAACAAAACTTTTTGAGTAAAACAGCAAAAGGTGAAGATGGAAGATTGTTGAGTTAGCGTGGTGTGTCGTTTTGCGTGTCGGGGCTAGCTGGGCCAGCGCAGGGGGTCAGGGGGTCGGAGGGTCGGCGGGGGAGCACTCAGCCGTCGGACACAGGCGGGGACACCCAGCCGTACTTCTCGTGGGTCTTCACCAGGGACTTGAAGGTGGCCTCGGCTTCCTTACGGCTGAACGCTTTCTTAGACTTCCCTGCTTTCCTACATATACGCCCCTGTGAGGGAAGACACAGATACAGAGAGAAGGGAAGGGTTGAGAGGGCGATGAGGTTAGGATTGTGTGGAAAGATACAACATAGAGAAGGCATCATACTGTCCGCTACTGGGACAGATTGGCCCGTTGCTTCATTTCTTTAAGGCTCTTATTGGGGTCTAAACACATTCATACTTTGTTTGATAAAGACATCATCTCAATTGCATACAGTGGGGGACACCATGACAGAGGTATAGCTTAAGGCTCTGACACATCAACCCGACGGCCGACCTTCGGCAGAAAAGGCAGTAGACTAACTGCCTTCCCGAGGTCCAAAAAGTGCCTCGGAACACACCGAAGCGACGCCAACTTGAGCGTACGTTCTGCGCGTGCGCGAGGCGTAATCTGTATTGTCGCCCAAAAAATGAAAACTGGGAGCTGATTGGACGAACGCGTCACATGGGTCTGGCTGCTTAATGGCTCGTTTAGAATACGATCTCATATTGTACTAAAATAGTTCACCGAAACGTGTTTCTGAAAACATTTTAAGTGAAAAATAGGCCATACAGTTGCTGAATCTGTCTTCATTTCAGATCGATAAAGGTCAGTTTAAAAGATTTTTGTCAGATATTGAGAGACTCTAGTCACGCTCATCCCGCTCGTCATTTCCGGGTTAGCGCTCCACCAATCAGATTGGCCATTGAGTCGGACTCCCCGCCTTCCGATTCAACCTGTCAAATCTGCTCAAATGAAGGCCGACAGCTCCTCTGATTGACGACAGCACGGAACACGCCAAACAGACTCGAGTCACTGACCTCGCCAGACTGTCTGAAGGCCGATAATCGGGTTGGTGTGTCAGGGCCTTAACAATAAGGACAGCAAGCTCTTTCATAACGTCTCTGGGGATTTGGGGGTTTAGACCTGAGGAGTTTACTTCCTACAAATGTGGGTTTTTTAAGCAATAGTTTATATATATTTTCTTTTCTTTTTTTTTGGAACATGGAGCTAATAATAATAAGCGTGGGATGACAGGGGGCAACAAAAAAAAAATGGAGAAAGGAGGAGTGGGTGTGATCATATAAAGCTGCTTATTCTTTTGTTGCTGGCGGTGCTAAGTCTTCCCTAAAGAAGAGTGTGTGGGAGGATGAATTAAAAAAAGAAAACTGTCTTCACATGAAAACACAGCTCTGGTACACAGCCATGACAACATGTGTGATTCATATGAATGCCACTAACTGTTTGAAGTGCCTCATTTCATTTATAAAAATCCCCTCCGAATCACAGAAACCTCAATAATGTAAGGTTGTGACAAACAGGTCTGACTGCACACAGTAAATCTCTGGTCATACTGCAGCTTTAACAAACATTCTGTTGTAGTCGACTCACTGGACATGAGCCTGCTGCTGTATAATATGCCAGGTACTTTACTGTATTTGTTTGGACACGGCCTGTAACACTGCACCACTTGCCTCTACCCTAAGCATTTCTTGGCAGGGAGAAAATGGCACTGAGGCCACTCAGCTCCACTGAAACCTATACTAATGGAATTCTTTTAGATGGTGAGCTCCTCTGCATGCTGCAGTGCAGCACAGATAAATACCCTCTTATTTTCAGACATCCATGGCCTGCACCTTAGTTCTGCAGCTACATGCTCCTGTCCATTTTTTCAGGAGAAAAACACTGGATAAATGGAGCCATTATCCCACCGTTGAGGAGCCAGGAGTTATTCATTGTTATGTAGTGACACAATGACCCTGTTCACCCTTGGCATTAACATGCGTCTTGGGTGATCCAGTCACAAGTAGACAGCTCTAAGTACAGCTGTGAATGCATCAAGATGCATTGAGGATGCAAGATCCAATCGCTCAGACCACATTCAGGTGGTCAAAGCTGCATATGGCCACATTCTTTTAGGAGTGTGTAAGCGAATGTGTCCTGGGCCACATTGAAGGACCGCCTACTCAACTGACTCCCTCTGCGTAAGCGTAGCGCTCTCAAATCACGCAAGCTGATTTTTGGCCACAACGTCTGAACATTTTCTAAAAGCCCATAGAGATATATTACGAGTATGTCAAACATATTGGCTGACTTGGTTTGCCTGGAACACGCCAAGGTATAGACCCAGGGAATAGACTGAGATTTCTTCTTCTTAATTTCTGGTAGACTACGCACAGGAAATCCATTGCTGCAATCGGCTGGTCAAAAACAACACTGCATTTGGTCTTTGCGAACAGAAATGATGTATGTGTTTATTTGCATATAAAGTGGGGAAGTGAAATCCCATCACATGTGGAGACACATCATACTGCCAGGTGTGAACACGCCTGTACTTAGAGCTGTCCACTTGTGATTGGATCACCCATGATGCATGTTAATGCCAGGTGTGAACAGGGCTAATGTCTGATACACAAGACAACATTGATCAACTTTTTTCAATCCGTTTCATTTTCCATCTGGTGCTTAAAGGAATAGTTCGACATTTTGGGAAGTGAGCTAAGTCCGGTCTGGGACAATGTTTCTGGAGAGACACAATGCTTTAGATTTTTTTCAATTACATTTTTCAATGCTGTCAACACCGCAAACAAAATGTCAACTAAAACCAATTGGAACCAAACTATTTTGTATGGCTAGATATCGCTAGTAAGAAAACATAAGTAAATGTGTACATTTCTTTTGTAATTTGGTGAACCAACACTTTAAAACATGGCTGATCGGGATGCATTGCTAGTTTGCATCAGTGCTAATTAAGATAGTGTCTTTTATACCTTTCAAATTTGATACAAGTAAAACAAGTTAATCTGCCTTATTTCCCATTACTGACAATTAATACTTGAAAAAAAACTTAAACAAACTGCTAAAAATGAAAGATATATTGTAGAACTTTTCAAGGTTTGGGGTCAAAGAACAATCCTGCTGATTTACAATAAGATTAGCAATCTGTCTTTTCCTGGATTAAAGATATAGAATTATGGGGTTTTTGGATCTACCTTATTCAGTTTTTTTCTTTCCTGCTGTTCTTTTTCTATTGTTTCTGATTAACAGTGGCTTTGGTACTGTTTGCACACCTTACTAGTGCTTTTCATGGGAATTGAATGTTTAGTTCTTGGAACCATTAGGTGTTGAATGAGTTGTTTTGAACTAAAAAGCACAATTAAAATAGGGGTTATTTTTTGCATTGGACATTGCGTCCTTGTAAAACACTCCTGGGTCCACAAGACAAAAGCTCACTGTAGTTTCCCTACTTTTGTCTCAACACCAGGAACGGAAAGCACAAAAAAAAAGATTTAGAGAGAGATTAAACAAGTTAACGGTATTTTATGTAACATTAGCCTAGGGAAAGCATTAGTGCTCTATGTTTTAAAGCAGCCACTGTTCAGTTCCTTTAACAAAAATTTGATTTTATAGACCAAACATTTTGAACTGCATGCTTCTCTATGCAATGAGACACATCAACCATAGTCCAGCGTTAATTCTCTGCTCCCATGACATCTGAGGGATGAGATCAGTATGTCCTATTGCGTATTTGCTCGGTTATTTTGGGTCAAAAGTGATGAAGGGGATAAACTGAGATGAGGTGATAACATTGAACGATCTAAAGATTAGGGATACAGTTTAAATTCCTGTAGCAACACTGGCCTCATTTCACTGCGGAGCTTAGTGACACTCTCACTCTCTTCCTCCCAATTTGTCTCTGTGTCTCTCTCTCAAACACACACATTTTGAATAGCTTGTCCTGCTGTTTCAACTTGTATTTCAATCAATATTGAAATCAACCCCTACAAATGTCCACCGTGATAAGTCGTTTCATTTCATGCATGAAACACTTCAAATGAAGTCAGACAATTGAAACCAGGCAGAACATGACTACAACATGACTGGTATGAAGACAATGATTTGATTGTGGAAGTTGATTTGCACTGGAAACAAGAAAACCTTACCATCACTGACAGGGTTTTTTTTTTTCCCACTTGTTTTTGAATAAGTCAACTCAATGACGCAGTGAGTGACTCATTCAGATAGATATATGCAGCGTTCCTGGGGGAATCGCTTTGATCCACACAGCCTTTAAAATGGAAAACAAATCAACCGGGTGCCACCTAAGCAGCGCTGCCTGGAACCTGCTTTGGCTCTCTGTGCAGCCAGAGGCCTGTAACACAGATTACCCAGGCTGACAAACACAGATAATGCACCGCTTGGCTACTGTCACGGTGCATTGGTGAAAAGCGGGGATATGTTGTTCTCTTTATAAATCATAAGCAACCTCATAACCATGCATGTCTTTAAGGGCCTCAAAATGGCAGCCGCTGCCCTGGATATCGTTATGGCAATTGGCCATTGTTAAAGAGGTGTGATTACCATGGTGATAGATGGCAGGGAGGAAGGTACCCTCATCTTGTTGTCATTAAACCAATCACAGTGTGCATTATGTAAATATTTTTTTACGCACAATAGCTGGCAATTTCACATTGGTGTGTTCCCTATGAGGGGAACATGGGGCAGTGTGTGTGTGGACAGCTTAGATGGACTCCAGCTGCATATGCCTACACTGAAAACAGTGGTTGAGTGTGTGAGAGAGACAGAGTAAGATAGGAGGAGAGAGGAAGTGAGTGTGTGAATAAGAGTGAAAATATGCTTGTGAATGTGTGTATTGATGCACAAGCCTCCACAAAGGTCTATGGCTTCAGTATGAAAAGGTGAAACTGGGCATTATTAGTGCCATTGTGTTCACAGTCATCTACAAGAATGGCTCGGTGTGATGCATCCGAAGATGGACGGAGAGAGAAAGTAATATCTGCTCGTGAGAAAAAAAAGAATGGGCAAACAAAAGAGTATGATTGTGTGTGTGTGTGTGTGTGTGTGTGTGAGAGTGTGTGTCTGTGTGAGTGTGTGTGTGTTTCGGGTTCAGCTGAGTGAGCGCCCTGGGCCTATACAGTGCCATGTCAGTGTTTATCCATTTCAGCTAAGCGCTCACTCGTTGAGAGGTACACACTCGTGTAAAGTGGCTGCTGGGTAATCGTGTGAATGGCGATCAGTCAATGGGCAGAGGAGGGAAGGCCCCAGTGCATGTTGGGAAGCATCTCTGGGAGATGGGGGGGCGGGATTGCATATAGCAGACATGTGCTTAACGGGGTCGGGATAAACAAACAGGGATCAATGTCATTACCATCCTCATCAGATCATTAAGGAGAGCCCTGTGGGACTGAGCGGGGGGGTCACTGAAGTAAAGTTGGTCTAGCTTCCTCTGTCTGCAGACAGACAGCATAGCACTTTGCTGTCATTCATCCTTGTACAGTATACCAATGACCAATACAATCCATCACAGAAAACAGGAAACTTTAAAGAGGAACTCCACCAATTTCCCATAGTAAATTCTGTGTAAGTTAGACAGTTAAACAGTATAGTGTATTGTGTGGCTCTGAAGGAACTTCCCAAAGTACAAAAAAAATAACCCTGATGATGTCATCAGGGGAATCTCGGCTTGGGCTCGGAGAGTACACATTTTTAACAGAAGGTCTGCATTACAAACTGGAGTTGTGGCTTTTGAGAGAAGTGGGCATTTAAGAGTTGGTGGTTCTTATGAAAAACACTGTCCGGTTGCATTATGGGAAATGTAGAATCCAGATTCTTTGTGGTCTAACCCATAGTACTGGGGACTGAAAGGCAATTTATGCCACTTCAATTTAGACAATTTTTTATCTGTCTCTTAAGTCCCCAAAACTTAATGAAAGTGATACTAAATTACTGGTACACAACCTCAAATTGGTTTTGTCAGGTATTATCTATTTAGATCCAGGACTGCAACAAACGATTATTTTCATTATCAATCAATCTGTCAATAATAGTTTTTATAATCATCATTGATCGCTTAGTCTATAAATTAGTTTTAAAAATAGTTTTAAAAAAGCCCCCAAGGCAAGTTTCTTTGGCAAAACATTATTTTCTGAATTTTAGTCAAAAATATTGTATTTTCAATCATATTAAATTGAAAATTGTAGCAAGTGATTCATAAAGATGAATTAATCTTCAAAATTGTTGTCACCATACCACTTGCGTCACAAAGCTGAGTTGTACGCGAGGAAGGTCTGAAGAATGAAACACTGTCAATGTGGGAACGAGTGATTGACAGGTTATCAATTGGCTCACACTACAAAGACACCTATATTGAACATGACGCTGAGTTTGCCCCCCCCCCAGCCTACCACCTGCACAGCCCTATGAGGCTTAATTCCTGTCTTCATAAAAGACTTAAAACTAAATAGTTAAGTATATGATGGCCAGACTGGTGAACTGGTGATTACCTTTAGTAATGCCACTTCATCTCAGCTTGTGTGATTGTGTGTGTGTGTGTGTGTGTGTGTGTGTGTGTGTATGTGGGTCTGTGTTCCCTCACAGCTGCGAGCGAAGACGTGTTTAGCTCTGTTGACTTCCACCTCACCACTTTGTCACCGTGTGTATCCTCTCACACTAAAAATAGGTAGGGAGCTTCTAAACAAGACCCATCACTATTGTCATAGTGAACCGGTGCCCAAGGACGAATAAATATATTCTGCGTATTAAGGTTTATATATAGTTCTGTGTTTGTCATGATGCATGACAGATGAGTACATCTCTCAGAAAATTAGGACATGAAACACATGCAAGCGCCTGTGTAGGCACATATCCACAAAAGAGGCAGACAAAGAGAGAAAGAGGTGCAGAAACACACACACACACACACACACACACACACACACACACACACACACACACACACACACACAGGAATAATTAATCAATATTGTTTCCATTAGCAAACTGGAGAGGGAAGACACTGCACCATAATTAGGGAGCAATGCGGAGCTGCTAACTCATCTCCTCAAGCAGCAAATCAAGATGAACACACACACACACACACACACACACACACACACATTTTTCTCTCTCTCTCTTTCTCTCTCTGCTGTGGGTACAATTTTTGCATGCCCTCTATGGTTACATATGCTTAATGAAAACAGAGGACTCAGGAATAATGTTCAGTTATATCATCAGAGCACTAAAGGTTGGGGGGTTGGGCAGGAGAATCCAGTGACAGTTTACGTAAGGTCTCATCCTGCCACAGCGTCGTCATACTGCTGACGTCAGACAGTCAGTGAGGAAAAAAAAAGCAGACTATAGATGAAATGGAAATATAACACAATTGTGAGCATTTCAAAACACTATTGGAAATTGGGATTCTTATCTGGGTGGAAAATAGAAAATCTATTCTGAGTTTAAACGATTATAGCCTGGAGTGCATTTGGAGATGCAGCTATTTCCATCGGAATTACAGAGCTGCTGCTGCAGTGCACTGAGGATGTGAAAAACAGATTTGACAGGATTACATAATCCAGTCAGTCTGAGGACTGCTGGTAGGTAGGATATACCTGCTGTCTCTATTTATTCATCTGTCTTTCTATCCATCATCACACATCACACGTGTTGATTAATTGTCTTATTCCTCCTTCAGAATAATCCGATAGGAGTGCAGATACACTGTATTAGAGCCTGTACTGTATTAGGACTGTTCCATTGCATGGACAAAGGATGTTGATTCATGGAGGCAATAAAAGGAGAGCAAACCGGGACTGCAGGGAAGAGCTGGCATCAAGGAGATACTGAGGTTGCACTGCATGAAATGGCTGCGGTAAAGTCACATAAAGATTAATAATATTCATAATCGTGGGTTTACTCATAGCAGAGAGGAGGGGGAATGAGGAGACTACTGGCCTGTGATATGACAGTATAGCACCTATATCTTATAAAGGCCATACAAAGGCTAAACATATAGCAAACACATACATTTTACTGAACAATTTTGTCTTGTAATTATAGTTTTTTCTTTAAGGCATAAAAAGGATTGGACGTATTTCCTGTTGGGATACACTTGTTTCATGAATTTTCCTATACACATGTTATCTTGGGAGATCACTCCACTGGTGTCCAAAAATGACATTTCATTCAAGAAAATGATGATTTTGATTCGATGAAATTACCGAAAACATATTTTCATTCCCCTCTCCATCCTGAATTGCATTAAACGAAATACTGCTTTAAACCTCCGTAATAGACTAAAATCCTCACCATGGTGGACATATGTTGTACATGCGTAAAAGCAGTTTTACGCGTTAATTACGCATGACGCATGAATGAATGATGTGTCATGGCTGAAAATAAATGCACTAGAGATGATTAACAAGCCGTATGGTTGATGATATGCCATGCAAGCCCCCCACCCCCCACCCACCCAACCAGCCCTTCCTCCGCTCACCTGTCCTTTTACGAGGCTGGCCGCAAACTGCCTCATGACCGCCTCCACCGTGTAGGCGCTGGACCATCCGCGGGGGGTCAACAGCTCCATGCATATGGCCCCGCCGTCCAGCACGTAGCCGTTCTCCAACCGGGGCGTCAGGACCCGCATAAACGGCGGCGAGAAGGGGAAATTGTCGGGAAAGGTGACGTTAAGCAGTATGAACTCGGTGCTGGTCTCCTTCATGTCCTGCCACAGCGCCGAGTCCTTGTCCACCTGGTGCAGCTTGACGTTCCAGTCATACAGGTTGTCCTCCACCAGCTCCACCGTGATGAAGTTGTCCCCTAACCTCCGGATCTCCTGTAGCTCCTTCATCAGCCTCCGCGTCCGGACCTGGGTGCAGTGTTGCCGGTGAGGCGCCAGCGGTGGTATCGAGGAGGCACTGGTCGCTTTACTCCCGCCTCCTCCCGTCTGCTGCTTCTCCTTTGCAACATCTTTGCCCTGCTTATCCTTGCCGGACGGCTTGTCCTTGCCGAGCTGGTCCAGCTTCCTGGCCTTAATCTCCGGGGTGCTCAGGATGTTGGTTTCGTTGGCGGTCTGACAGTGTTTGTTGGCGTTGTTTTTCTGGTTCCCCTTGGTCCCCTTTAGCGAGCCCTGATGGTGCTTTGGGTCCTCGGTGTCTCGGTCGTGCAGGCGGATCAGACCGATCTTCCGCAGTAGGGTGGCCATAATTTTTATAGATCTATTTCTCCGCCGATCCCCCCGCACAGGGGCAAGAATCACCCTCGTGAAGTCGGTCCCCGTTCACAGAGAAGACCTTTATTGATGCTGATTATTGTACCGCAATCCCCCCCTCCGTTCACTGCAGCCTCAGGATGAACACAACCGGGGAGCCTGTGCAGTTTTCTCCTCAGAGCACCATCTCGACACGGCTCGACTAAAGAAACAACAGTATAACAACAAATAAATGCGAGTTTAGATAAAGATTCTCTTACAGACACCACCAAAAACAAAACAGTTTTGTCTAAATAAATCGATGGAATTCAATCACCCCCCCACAAGCGGACCGAACGACTGTGACTGCAGTTGTTCAATGATAGGACGATACATTACGCAGAAGCACTGAGGTGATGTTATAATACATTTTAGCAGAAGGGTGCATCGTCATATCATAGCTACAAAAACTCAGGATAAAGAAATATACTACAGGGAAATCATAAAAGAAACCATAGCCTATAGGCAGACGGAAGGAAAAGGATTAGAAGAAAAACACACCATATGCATCACCAGGTTGTTATAGCAAATGTTCTTACCAATGATTACAAAAGACACACTATGTAGCCTATAGGAATAATATAGAAACACATTACTAGTATACCCTATTACCAATGGAACTTTAAACAGGCAATACGGTTATATGCACGATATGATGTTGGTAAATAATACGGAATATATTATTATAGAGGATTAAAATGCTATATCCGATTAAGTCACTATATGATCACATATGCGTCCAAAACATAAGCTACATATATCCTACACTGTGAATCCTTATCATAAGAATATCAGCCTTTATGTGTGCTCTCCCGCCCACACAAACCCAATATTAGACCAGCAATCCGACAGGAGCCCGTGCTTACCGTAGACGGGTAAAATTCGAAGTATGTCCGTTTTATATCCCCGTATGTAGACCGGACACCGATCCCGCTGTGTGTAAAAAGAAGAAATGGCTCCACCGTCCAGTAGACCTGCCGTCGGTGGGAGCTGCAGTGAGGGAGAGTAGGAAAGCTTTGATGTGTGTGCAGCTACGGCAGCTCCAGCTTTAATGCAGCCCAGGACAAACCAACCCCCGGTAACTCTTTTCAGCCAGTCTGTTCTCATCGGTGAGGCGCCGCAAATTACGGCTACGCCATTTCAAAATAAAAGCCCTAAGGTATACATTCAAGGCAAACCAAGCACCAATAGCTATAGGCCTACATTTATGGAGAAAATGATGTATATTGAAATTACAGCATTGACATATTCCGGTTGGCAATTACAATAAGGATCATAACAACTCAGCTAAGCTACTTTAAATTATTGCATTTTCCACTAAAACTCCCCAGCCTACCTACATCTTTTAAGCTATAGGCTACATGGAAAACAAGCAACAGGGGAAAATAGAACATGAATAGCCTCGCAAAACGTAGTAGTCACACTATAGGCCTACACATAACACATTACGCTAGCCTACCAATAATTCCAATGCACCAAGACAATTAATGGAAATATGAAACTATATGGCACGACATTAAGATTAGTTCCACAACTGTTTAACAAAAGTTTACGGAGAAAAAAAATAGCACCATTTATAATCATAGTGACTTCATATCGAAAACATATAGGCTATTAAAGGCCAGCAATTGTCTATACTACACATAAAACGTTCCTAAATATTTAAATTTAGGGACTACATCAACCCTCGGCCCGTGCAAGGTGCCATACTGTATGCAAATATGTAATACTAATTTTATTTTGAAGGTTGATAGTACATTTGAACGTGGTTTACTCTGGCTAAATCTGTGTATCTTGGTGTTGCTCTGTTAACCTGAAAGAATACATGCTAGGCAGAAAGAACATGCCGGAGGAATGTAATCTCAACGTCAGTGACATTCACTTTCACTTTTAGTTTCCCATGTATCCCCATGCAATCAGCACTTGTGTTTACACTTAGTAAATGTTACCCTATATTGTTACTGGGAGCAGAGCTCAGCTTTATTTGAGAGGTCCGTTGGAAAATGCAGGACACTTGCCTCTTTTGTTTTTTTATGGCACATATTGCCATATTAAATAATATAGTCTTAATATTTGATTGTGATTGTACAATACTGCTTTAGATGCAGTCAAGTCACCGTACTTACTCTGCACTAATGAACTCAATTCATGTTATGTTTTTGACAAAGAAGCTTCTCTCTAACTCGCCGCACGACACTTTAAGGCTTTGAGAGTTAGTTAACGGCAATCTGTCATTGGTTGTTACCTAGGTAGCCGAACAGAACCCACAGCGATTGGCTATTTTATTGCCGTAAAGCACCTCGGCTGTGACTGTCGTAGAGTCGTTGGCGAACAGTCAACAGCGATTCATTGACAAAGAGATTCTTCCAAAACGGAGTCATTTCTATTCATTTTTAGTAGTTTAGTAACAGTTGATCAACATGGCTGAAAAATTTGATAACCTGGAGGAGCATCTGGAGAAATTTATCGAGAATATTCGACAGTTGGGAATCATCGTCAGCGACTTCCAGCCCAGCAGCCAAGCAGGACTGAACCAGAAGCTGTGAGTCATGTTGGATTGAGAACGTTATAACGACACGAATCTGCAAATAAGCATGATGTTGACATGTTGTGTTGATTTTTTCTTCTGAGGAATTACATGATATCTGGACTGCAAGACATCGAGAAGTGCCGTCAACAGCTCCATGAGATCAACGTACCACTGGAGGTCTTTGAGTGAGTCCACTGACGTTAACGTTATCGTTATATCTAGCTATGATGATGTTGTTGTGCCTGTCCGGCTTTATGACCTATATAACAATCTGCCTTGCTGTCTTGCTGTGAAAACACACATTTGTTGGGTTTGAGAGAATACTTTTCGTGAAACCACGCCAAACCCTCTTCGAAAATCTGACGATTTATATAGTGTCATTCCTTGTCCGCACATCTGGTAATGTTGCATGCCTCATTCAACTTTTATTCTGGATTGTTGAGCGCCGCTTTCGTATTCGGCATACACATACTTTAAATATCTAATCATTATAAAGTGGATCACATTGCATCTTGTAACAATTCTGAGGTCTTTACATTAGCTTCCTGTCTGTCAAATAATTGATTTCAAAATACTACTGTTGGTTTATAAAGAACTGAATGGTTTAGGGCCAAAAATACATGTCTGATCTGCTGCTACATTATGAACCATCCAGACCTCTCAGGTCGTCTGCTTTCTGTCCTCAGAGTCCGAACTAAATATCAGAGAATCAGCGTTCAGTTTTTAATGCACCACATATCTGGAACAAACTCCCAGAAAGCTGCAGGTCTGCTGCAACTCTCAGTTCCTTCAAACCAAGGTTGAAGACTTTTCTGGTTGACGCTGCCTTTAATTAACTCATCATTATTCATTTCTTACGTCGCACAGCAACTTTTTTATTGTTGTATTTTATACATATATTTTCTCTATTTTAGCTTGTTTTTATTTTTTTTTATTGTCTTTTAATGCCATTTCTAGTGTCAAATGTTCCAGAGAGATGTGGCTTGTGAAAAGTGGGTCCAATATCTACTATGGGGTGAAAGAATCAGTCATAATCTGTGTTCACGTTTCCTTCTCCTATTGGAATCAACACACTCAGAGTCAGGACCTGCCGCCAGTCTCCTAAAGAGGTGTGGCAGTGGTAAAACCCACGTGACACAGCAGACAGGGGTGTCGGACTGGGGCTGGAAATGGGACTGATTACTAGGACTGAGTACCGAATTCAATACTTTTTAGACACCGACTGAATTGCCTACAAAGTATTGAGTATCGAACAATGCCTCGTCAGTATTCACTTCACAGTATTGGTACCGGTACCGTTATTGAAAATCTTTTAACGATACCCAGCCCTACTGATTACCCAGATGCCTGAATGAATAGCTGTGGATGCGGGGAGAGGCCTTAAGAGAATAACTTTCTTCACGGCCCAGAATTTTGTGCTACACCCCCTGGATACAGGAAATTACGTAAAATTGGGGCGAGAAACGTATACAATCCTTTTATTTAACGTAAGTTTGCTCTTATCTTTCTGTTATTGAATAGTCAGATTGGCTACGGTGGCTATGCTAACAATAGCCATGTTAGCTAAGGCTAGTTGTAATATTAACTTTTGGTACATTGGCAAGGATATAGGAAATTACTTTACTATCTGTCACTGACGGTAGCCAACAACTCTCAAGTGGCACCTGCCATTAGACAACAGTTATGTGCTGGTGGAACACAAGTGGCATACTGCTCTATAGAGCGGCGTATGCCGCTGTAGTAAGCACCACAAGCCGCCAGGGAATCTGTTTATGCCACTGTACTGACCAGCATACCACTCCAGAGATCGGCTTATGCCGTTGCACCCAACACATTTTCACTCCCATCGCGTAAAATATGGACGCCTGGTCAGGTGCCTTTTGGTGTTATTGACGCTAAAAGTCTCCTTTAGCGTCCTATCTAAACACGCTTTATCTAAACGTGCTGCGTCACTTTTGACGCAGTTAGGCTAAGGACAAGATTGTGGGTGGGCTTATAAAAGGTACGTTTCCGTGACGCACAGGACAAGAACGGGACAGTTGGGTTTAGGAAAAGAAGAACGGGACAGTTGGGTTTAGGAACAGTAACACGCGGGACACGAACCCCGGTCTCTCTCGGGTGAAAGTCCTGTGTTGTTTGATCCACCCACCACCCCAACTAACCTCCCAACGCGGAATTTCGGGCTTACTTACTACTCGCTACCGTTGTCGCTCTTAAAGGACAATTCCGGCGTAAAATGAACCTAGGGGTTAATAACACACCGAGTCGACCGTTCTCTGGGACATGTTTTCATGCTAATTGAATGTGACCAGTTTTAGCGCAAACCGCTAATTAGCTTGTAACGCTAGTAGTCGGGGCACTGGTAAACTAAAAAGAAATCTCTATTTCTATACCACTAACAAGGCTCAAAATAGCACCACACTATTCCACAGTAGTATAATGAGGGTCCCTACATGTAAACTGGTCAAGACGAGAGATGGCGCCTGCCTGTATACGCGAATGGTACTGTCTTTATAAACTATCTTTTTAATAAACTGTCTGTACACTTACAAAGTTCTTAATGCTTCGGTTTACATTTTTACATTTTGTGCTGGAATTGTCCTTTTAATACGACTTCATCGTCAAGCGCCGCGTAGCTGCTGCTCTGCCCGGCGCGTTCTACACACGTGCTGAAGGGTTGTTTTTGCGTCGTATCTGACGCTGACAGCCACTGCCCAAGCATTTTTTTTTTTACTTTTGAGTTCGGAGTAGGGTTGCACGATAATGACAAAATGTGATATTGCGATGTCGATTATGAATATTACGATGTAGATATTAATTTCGATATTTTTAAACATATGTAAAGTTACAAAAGTTACGGGAAAACGCATCAAAATAGATTAATAACAAATTAAACAAGTTTTCTTACAACACAAGGTTTATTTCAACTGACAGTCATATTGGACTGGTATAACATGAATAAATAAATGAGGACCATGTCTACAGAACAGGACATGTTTTATTGGTGTACAATATATAAAATAAATAAATAAAGAGACCAGGACACAACTTTTCTTTCGCTTCTCTGATTCGTTCCGTTTTGTTGTCTCTATCTATTTCTTCACTTACACTGTCACTCTGTCGAAATATGCACACACGTGGTACGCAACATAGGGTTTGTCACGTAGTGGACCCGTGTGCTGACGTGCACTAACATGTGCAAGTGGCACGGTAACTGGCCAATGAAACATGATCATTACAGCGTTTGAAGCGGGCTCTAAATCAAACACAACTAAGCCACACAGCCAACAGACGGGACGCAGCGCTGCACAAAATAAACAAAATATTGCATACTTATTGCGACACTTTCGATATATTGCGATAACAATATTGAGTCGATATATCTTGCAACCCTCGATATAATATTGCGCAACTTGATATTGCGAGAATGATATTGAGTCGATATATCTTGCACCCCTAGTTCGGAGTGAGAACGGATTGTTGCACCACATAAAAATAATATTCATTTTTACAATTAACACTTGAAATGATAAAGGCACTTGCAGATTACAAAGTAATACAAAATATAGACTATACCATGGCGTTTCATGTTTACCCCGTGGTGCACACCATCACACTGTACTTTTGTAGTGCGTTTTCTTCTGCACTTTGTCTTAAAGCTGTTTGTGTTTGATGTAAAGCACTATGAATTGCCTTGTTGCTAAAATAACATTTTCAACTTTAAGAATTGGTTCACGCTTTGTGTTGTGTACTGTATTTGTGTGGAGGATTGTTGGAATAATAAAAAGTAAGCAAGCAAAATATTTGCCGAAATAAGTAAATCATCAAATCAGAAAGTGACGGAAAATGTTTTAGAAAAAAATCTGGAGTCTCGTTTTTCCTCGTGTGCCTTTGCCAAGAAGGAAGGCCAAGTTACCAAATTGAGCCAATGGAATTAATACTTCCTTTCCTGTGCTTCATAGCTTCATCACGGTTCCCTCGACTGATTATTATGCCTTGCGTTTGCAGATACATTGACCAAGGGCGAAACCCTCAGCTGTACACCAAGGAATGTCTGGAGAGAGCCTTGGCGAGGAACGAGCAGGTCAAAGGGAAGATCGACACCATGACGGTGAGAGATAGTGGCAGGGCCACTGAGATTCCCCACCAGTGACACTGCAAGAAGAAACGCAGCCAACAAACTATTTCACTGATTAAATGCTCCCCAGCAGTTTTAGGAATTTCTTAAAAGATAAAAATGTCCCCTTTTTAAGGATCATCATTATACAAAGAGCCACGTACTAGAAGCTCTGCTCCACAGATCAGATATTTGATATGTTTATTTGATATTCAGATGTGTTTCTTTGTTATTTGGTAAGGCAATTGGGCACAAGGCCGATTTTTATTTTGGTCTGATCAAGTCTTCCGTTACTATTTCCTTAGTCTATATCCACGACGTTCTGCTTCCGGGATTGCTCTGTTCCTGCAGGAATTTCTGCCAGATTTCACTCTTTTTAGCTGGATGTCCGTCACCTTCCGCTTTCTTCATGTTGGAATTCTAAACTCCGGTGGATTTCTGAGGACTATGATTAACTGCTCCTCAGATCTCTGCAGGGTAAATCCAGACAGCTAGCTAGACTATCTGTCCAATCTGAGTTTTCCGTTGCACGACTAAAACAACTTTTGAACGTACACGTTCCACCAAAACAAGTTCCTTCCCGAGGCTATTTTGCAGCGGCACTGTGGCTCCGCCCAGTGCTTAGCGCTGCCCATGACAATTGTGATTGGTTTAAAGAAATGCCAATAAACCAGAGCACGTTTTCTTTTCCCATCCCGAAATGCTGTGTGGACTAGCCAGACCCTCCTCCGCAGCGCTGTGGAGGAGGGTCTGGCAAAGTGAGACTACTATGTCCTAGACATAAACATAAATACGTCTATTTTCTTCTACATGAAATGAAAAGCAGTTATGAATCAGTACTAAACCGACCTCTACTGTTGTATGTCTTTTATTACAGAAATTCAAGAGTCTTCTAATCTCCGAGCTCAGCAAAGTCTTTCCAGAGGAGATGGTAAACTATAAGGCTATACATGGAGAAGATGCCCCTTCCTAGTGACTGCTGCACCCATGACCCCTGACCTGCAACCTGTGACCCTTGAAATGAAAGCCTGAATGGAGCTTGACCAAACAGGTTCCTCTGTGGGCGCCCGCAGAATAGGATGATAACCCATTATTATTTTTCATAAATATTGCGATGCTGTTGCTGACGAAGACGTTTAAAAAAAAAAAGAAAAATTCTGCTCAGCAGCACCCTGACTCCGCCAATCCTCTCCTTTCTTTACAGTTAAACCTATTTAAAAGAAATACAAATCGATAGCAAGTGTATGGGAGGAGTAGAGAGGAGAAAGAAATAATGTTCAGCACTGGGTTGTTATGTTGGCAGGAGACACATTTGTTTTTAACGTCCCTGTTGATGCATGGGCAGTCGGCAGCAGAGGCAGTATCTACAACTCCCAACTGTACAGGAGGAAACATCCAGGCGCTGCAAGGCACCTGTCTGATTCTGCATTAAGGAATTTACTCCCATCACTTGTACATACAGTATATTTATACTCTTACACACCCTTTTGTAATGCTTCCTAATCATTGTGCAACATGCATTTGTACCACACACACAGTTCATGACATTTTGTATCAAGCTCAGGTTTCTAATGGCCACGATTATTGAATGCAAATGCTGTTTGATGATAATTCTGACTCGACATCACTCGACATGGTCAGAAATGAGTCCACTCTTTATTTGTAACTTGTTTGTATTATCATTTTTGTTATTAAAAATGATCCTTGTTGGACTGATGGTGTGTTTTGACATTGTTTCATTACAATAATAAAAAGACAATGTTTTTGGTAACACTTTGAATCATATATTAATAGCATTTGCTGGCAACAATCAAATGGTATACTATCTTTACCTCTAGTAAATCTTGTATTTTATGTAAAACAAATATAGATGTACAGTTTAAGTTGGGCTAATACCCACTAGGGTGGATTACTTTTAATGCCAATATAAAATGTCATTATAGTATTTGACCATTTAAGTTAAAATTCAATTATTTGTACATGTTTTCCCTAAAATATTATTTTAGCTGAAAAAGCTGTAAAAATACTATAGAATATCACCACTGACAACTGCTGAAATACTATTTGTGTATATACTGTATATTCACTACTATATTAATATTTGTATTATTTTTCCTTCCTGGTGCTATTAAAAATAACATAAAATACAATATTTAAAAAGAAAACGTAATCATTTTTGAAATCCCATGAAACAAGATAATCAAAATAAAGAACTGCAACATGGCTACTGTACATGTGTTAGTTGGCCACCTGCTGACCAGACTGATCTCATGAATTAGCGTATGTATGACACGCCAATTCAAGACGCATACTCGCTTTTTAGCATGTTTATCAACGCCGTTTGGCCTCCATTGACTTACATTACCTTGCGATTGCGTGTGAATTGACACCGTAGCGAGTAGTATGAAAGGGCGAAAATCCGCGTAGGGAGGTTGGCCGGGGTGGAGGATGGGTCAAACACAGAACTTTCACCCAGGAGACCGGGGATTGTGTCCCGCGTGTCATGTTTCCTAAACTCAACCGTAGCTTTCTTCTTTTACTAAACCAAACCCGTCTGCTGTATACGGCGCTCAAAATGCGTACAGATAACACGCCACTTTCTAAAGCCAAGTGGCGTGTTATCTGTACGCATTTTTACGCGATGTTTACGTCTGCTCTATACAGCGTAGACATATACGTGGATAGCTCAAAATGCGTACACATAACATGCCACTTGGCTTAAGAAAGTGGGTGTGTATGTTTACGCGAAGTCATGTTGTGCTGAGACATGATGACGTATCAGTGAAACGTTCGTGGTCACTCAGCTCTAGTCTCCTCCGGAACATCTCGCATTGTAACTATACACTGCCTCCTAGTGTGTGTGTGTGTGTGTGTGTGTGTGTGTGTGTGTGTGTGTCTAAGAAAGGGACAGATGTTCTGGAAACAGACAGAACTGCGTTATCAGGCAGGTTACGGCCCACCACGCCTCCTCCTGCTGGGGCTAAACCAGGGTGACACGCCCCTCTGACCCTGGAGGCCGATCCTCTGGGACAGAAGGAGGGAAATGAGCCCTGTTATTGGTTTGTGAGCTATGCAGCAAAGTAATACAGACAGCCCTCTCCCCTCGCTGTCACTCCTCCCTGAGGATTTCCAGACACACGTCCTCATTTAGTCCGCTGTGGTTTAGTGAGGACTCAGCTTCCATCTTTTATTGGGGGAGGAGGAGAGTCTCAGATGCCATATTTGCATCCAAAGAATTTGGTCTTTTATTCGTTTCTCAACTTGCTTTTTATGCATGTACTGTAAGCATTATAATACTTTAATTTCTTCCATTAAAATACACCTGGTTAATACTTATAGTCTAATCATATTTCTGTGGAATATTAAAATTGGAGTCTTTTCATTCTTGCTTTATAAAGGAATATTTGACTAATAGTGACATTTTGGGGAATATACGTATTCACAATTTAGCAGAGCGTTAGATGAGACGATTGATACAATTCTCATGTCTGTACAATAAATGTAAAGCTATAGCTAGTAGTAGTAGAGGTTCCTACTCCAGGAAGTCACTGTGCCAGGCCAGCAGAGCAAGCCTCTGCCTCCAGGAGCCTGATGGGTAGCGTCGGGTCATCAGGAACTGCAAGACTATTGCCTCAGTTCCACTGCATGGTACGGCACGACTCCATACAACGTAACTCACTCTTTGTTGGTTGTGGGTAGTACCTGGTTCCTGGTATTTTTCTTTTTTGGTACCATCTCGGTCGAGGTTCCAAGCGAGCTGAGCCGATACTAAAAGGTGGAGTTGAAACACTACAGACCACTGATTGGTCAGAGAAAATCTACTATCGTGACACAAAATATCAAGCACAAACCCGGCATTAAATTTAGTTTAAAGGTCCCATGACATGGTGCTCTTTGGATGCTTTTATATAGACCTCAGTAGTCCCCTAATACTGTATCTGAAGTCTCTTTTATATAGACCTCAGTAGTCCCCTAATACTGTATCTGAAGTCTCTTTTATATAGACCTCAGTAGTCCCCTAATACTGTATCTGAAGTCTCTTTTATATAGACCTCAGTAGTCCCCTAATACTGTATCTGAAGTCTCTTTTAAATAGGCCTTAGTGGTCCCCTAATACTGTATCTGAAGTCTCTTTTATATAGGCCTTAGTGGTCCCCTAATACTGTATCTGAAGTCTCTTTTATATAGGCCTTAGTGGTCCCCTAATACTCTATCTGAAGTCTCTTTTAAATAGGCCTTAGTGGTCCCCTCTTACTGTATCTGAAGGCGCTTTTATATAGACCTCAGTGGTCCCCTAATACTGTATCTGAAGTCTCTTTTATATAGGCCTTAGTGGTCCCCTAATACTGTATCTGAAGTCTCTTTTATATAGGCCTCAGTGGTCCCCTAATACTGTATCTGAAGTCTCTTTTAAATAGGCCTCAGTGGTCCCCTAATACTGTATCTGAAGTCTCTTTTATATAGGCCTTAGTGGTCCCCTAATACTGTATCTGAAGTCTCTTTTATATAGGCCTTAGTGGTCCCCTAATACTGTATCTGAAGTATCTTTTATATAGACCTCAGTAGTCCCTAATACTGTATCTGAAGTCTCTTTTATATAGACCTCAGTAGTCCCCTAATACTGTATCTGAAGTCTCTTTTATATAGGCCTTAGTGGTCCCCTAATACTGTATCTGAAGTCTCTTTTATATAGGCCTTAGTGGTCCCCTAATACTGTATCTGAAGGCGCTTTTATATAGACCTCAGTGGTCCCCTAATACTGTATCTGAAGTCTCTTTTATATAGGCCTTAGTGGTCCCCTAATACTGTATCTGAAGTCTCTTTTATATAGGCCTTAGTGGTCCCCTAATACTGTATCTGAAGTCTCTTTTATATAGGCCTTAGTGGTCCCCTAATACTGTATCTGAAGTCTCTTTTATATAGGCCTTAGTGGTCCCCTAATACTGTATCTGAAGTCTCTTTCCCAAAATTCAGCCTTGGTGCAGAATTACAACCAGTAGACCTAGTCCCACAATGAGCTTTCCTTAGGAAGTGCCATTTCTGTGTCTGTAGCTATTGAGGAGGAGAGGGGGGAGGGGGGGGCAAGGTGGAGAGTGGGGGTGTGGCCTTGACCAACTGCCACTTTGCACGTTTGAAAGCCATGATGTCTCTTTCTCATGGGCGGGCCAAATTCTCTGGGCGGGCAAAGCAGAGAAAGGGGAGGTAACCTTGCTCCTTATGGCCTCATAAAGGGAAGATTCCAGATCGGCCCATCTGAGCTTTCATTTTCTCAAAGGCAGAGCAGGATACCCAGGGCTCGGTTTAGATCTATCACCATTTCTAGCCACTGGGGGACCATAGGCAGGCTGGGGGAACTCATATTAATGTTAAAAACCTCATAAAGTGACATTTTCATGCCATGGGACCTTTAACATTACACTAAAGTCCTAGACTGGGAAACCCTGACGAACTTCCAGAAAATTTGAGATTTGCTCTGCAAGTCCGTCTGACCGAGAGCCCATTCAAGCCCATTTCCAATTTTTCCAAATCGAGGCACCAATCACAACCGTTGACTATAGTGCAACATGCTCGCTGGTTGAGATGTTTTTCCGTCGCTCTGCATACGTCATCTCCTTCATCGCCCTGATTGGTTTTAGGTCTATCCAATTGCACCCAGAGGGATTTGAGCGGCGTCCGTTGGTGACGCCCCTTTGGAAATGGGCTGTGAATGAACCTTCCCCAGACCCACTCTCAGTTACAATTGAGAAGGGTCTGGTGTCAACCAGGCTACTAAATTCCCCTTTAGTTTTGTAAAATACTCGTTACTAGTTACAACTCATGTCTGGTCTCCACTCCTTTGTCCCATATTTGTCCCGCATTGAGTTGGGTTGTGACAGCCATTTTTAAACTTAGATTTTTGCGCAGTAGGTGCTGGTATATAGGTGGATTTCGAAACCTTCGTTCAGGGCCAGGCTAGCTGTTTACCTCCGTTTCAAGTTTTTGTGCTATGCTAACCTGCTGCAGCTTCATATTTACGATACAAACACAGGTGTGGTATCAATCTTCTCGTCTAACTCTTCAAGAAAGCGAATAGGCATACAGTATTTCCCAAAATGTCAAACTATTCTGAACTGTGGGCACATTTTTAAGCAAATTATGCAATTAGCACACACACTATTCTTGTTGAGAATTGCTTTTGGCAAGGACAGTTTTGTGCACATCTCCAAAACCTTTGTGGGATATGGGATAGGTGGTAGATACAAGAAACTAAATAAAAGAAAGCTTTATTCAGTTTGCTTAAAAAAACTTAAGGTAGATGTGATTCCAGCGTGCAGGTACCTTTCTTTTGTGTTCAATACTTTGTTCCTATGTTCATTCAGTACTATTATTAAAGTATTTGTAGATGCTTTGGATAAAAGCGCTTTATGAACGCAGTTCAAAAACAAAAGACCTGATCCAAAATGGGCCGAGAGGTAATTAGACCCAATCCAAAATGTGGTCAACTTAAACAGGCCCAAAAAGTGAGCGAACACCATGCACAAGCAGCATGATGCACCACCATTATTAAGCATGTGCGGCCAAAAGCAGTAGCAATACTGGTTGCTCAGAGCATCATTTATCGGATGCTGTCAGCCTCCTCTATTCCTCTGCTCCTCATTTCTAGCCTATTTTTACCCTTTGACAACGCTTCTCTGTCTCTTGATGACGAACATCCTCACTGCAGTGAGTCACAGCGGCCTGGTCAAGGGCACCCTTTCAATCCAATAACAAGCTAATTCGGAGGGAGGAGAAATTCAATTAAATGCTGTTTTTACCCAGTTTGTGAATGTGTCTGCACCCAGTGAAATGTCTGTCACAGGGTGACACAGACTCGGTGTGTGTATGTGCGTCGTGATGCTTGACTAACCGGTGAAGGAGAGGGAGAGTATTGTACAGTAAATGTGTCTCTGTATGAAGTGCTGAGGTGTGTTGGATGACTCATCCAAGCCAAGGTGACTGAGTCTTTCTCTCTCCTCCTTTTTCTTCCCTCTATTCACCTCCTCAGCTTCCTTTACCTGACTTTCCTTCTTCCCACTTTTTTAAAGCAACACTAGAGCACTCTTCCCGCTTCGGTCCCCCTACAGGTTGGAAGCGGAATTGTCCATTACATTACATAATGCAAGTTTGCCAGATCGGGTAGCGGATCTGTAGTTCGAATGAGACATAATGAGACATTACGACAGCGGTAATGGACAATTTCGCTTCCAACCTGTAGGGGGACCGAAGCGGGAAAAGTGCTTTAGTGTTGCTTTAATAGCCAACGCTTTTTCTTCTTCTGTGGCATCTTTCTCCGCACACCTTGAGGAGCAGTGGTGTGTTGGAAGAAAGTCATCCTTGTTGATTAACATGAGTCATGTTTTTATAAGTCGTTCTGATAGGCTTGAAGGGTGCTTTAACGCACGAGGACAGAGTTCATATTACACGCTTGGTGGAGTAAAAACTGTAATAATAGCCAGAGCCTGTGATATTTCATTTGGTCTGCGGGAAGAGCCCTCCATTCTTCCATTTCATGGTGTAAATGGGACACCCAACAAATTGCTTTTCAAAAAACAAAGGCATGAGTGTGGCGCGCTGCTGTCTTTGTCCTGCAGGTATCACATTGTGAAGGAGTATTTGGTGTAGTATCAGGTGATCAGTTGCCTTTGCAGTCTCTAAATAGTTAATTCAGTTCCCTGAAAACATGTATGTAGGTCAAAGAAAGGCATTAAATGATAAACATGTCTTAAAAAGGTTGTCAACAATGAATGAGTGGCGGACTCAGGCTGCATGCCGTGGGGCACCGGGCTGCAGAAAGTTTTTTAGCATTTGAGGCAGCCTATATTGAACGGCATTGCATTTTCTTTATTTTAAGGCCACCCTAGAGGGCACTTCATCATGTTTAACCTTATTATTATCATATACCCCCCCCCCCCCTCCCCTTTTGAAATGCAAAATATGCAGTAACGTTTACTACGAATACATTTTAACTCACCTACTTTTTACGCAACTACTTTTACTTTTACTTAAGTACAATGTATTTATAAAATATTCTGGTACTCTTTCCATCCCTGTCAATAAGACCAGCCTTAACAGCTTATTTGCTCTTCTGTCTCCCTTTGTTAGCATTATGGTGCTAATGGCAGCTTGTCACCTGACTGGCATCAGTGTGTCACTCTGGGTGGCGGATGTCTGGGGCTTGTGGGGAATGGTGTTCATCAAAGGCATTTTAAAGCAGAAATAAGAAATAGACAACAAAATTGCATTAAAAAGTACCATCCCTGTCTGGACAAATGAAGTGAACCACGACATACTGTTGAGCAAGGTTATAACGTCAGTTGGGATTTTTACTAATTGCATTATTACAAATGTCAATGAGATTTTTGAATGAGGTTTTCGACCACTGGAACACAAGTGAAGCAGAAGTTGTGATTTCACTTTGACTCTTGTGTAGCACGTACTGAGTTTAGCTTTGTTTACCCTCCTGCCTTGAAGCCTTTAATCTCAGCGCCTGTGGAACTTTAGAAGCTCAGCCTTGCTTCATCGTTTTGTGTAATGCATCATGTTTTTCCTATTTTTTCTTCATGCAAATGTTTTTTGGAGTTTCTGGAACGGTGGTTGAAATGTAAAATCCTCCCGTGCCCTTGGGTCGGCCCAGGAAACAAAAGCGGGGGGCTGCAGCCTTTGAGGCTATTAGCATAATGTCTTTCTGATGCTAATGCTAAGTGCCTCAGACTGGCCGCCGAGGCTCACACGGCCCACAGCCATGATGGTCTGAACATGAGGCTCTCTCCCTTGCTCTTGTCTTTAGTGTTGTGACTACTGCTTGTCTTGCCTCAGCTTAGATCACCTCAATGAAGGTCAGGAGGCGACCCCCGCTTCCTTCTGTCGCCCTGGTCACCATGGAAACACCCCTCCCATTCGCCGACAATGGCCTTTCCTGTGTGTATGTGCCGCATGGTAAATGTTAAAAGTGTGTGTGTGTGTGTGTGTGTGTGTGTGTGTGTGTGTGTGTGTGTTGGGGTAATAGGCCCTGTCTCATCACAGCTGATTTGTGTTGTTTATTCTACAGTATTCCAGGGCTCAGATATGAATTGTAAAACACATCACATCGGAGGAGTTTAATCTCCTACGCACTGCTCTCTGCTAACTTCACACACACACACACACACACACACACACACACACACACACACACACACACACACACACACACACACACACACAGTGTGAGTCAAGTCAAAGAGCCCTGCTGCGGAGGTGAGCAGGGCTCAGTGTTGCAAACAGTAATGAGACACACAACACGCAGGGCTATTATACCTTGTGGATCCTCTCAGGGGTGCCGCTGTCTGTTTGAATATCTGTGTGTGTGTGTGTGTGTGTGTGTGTGTGTGTGTGTGTGTGTGTGTAAAATGGCCAATAATGGGGTGATAAAGACCATGAATGAAAACTATAAATTAGCCCAATGATGTCTGCTCCTCGCACCTGCCGCTGCAAAGCACCTGTCAACAGCAGCATTTGATTTAGTGAGCTGAAAAAACCCCACCACAGATGGAAGTTAATAGATGGAAAAATATTATTTCATCTCATCTTTATCATCATCTTGGGGCCCAAATGCCGACATGCGTACCATCCTGCTGTTCTCTCTTTTTGGATTGCCATTTTCATCTGCAGTCGGACTGATTTGCTGACAAGCAGTAAGAGCGGGAATGTACAAGACAGAAAGTGAGAGAAAAGAGAAAGTGTGTGTGTGTGTGTGTGTGTGTGTGTGTGTGTGTGTGTGTGTGTGTGTGTGTGTGTGTGTGTGTGTGGGGGGGGTATAATTCCCCTCTGGTTTAATTATCTGAGTCTGAAGACAGCCATACTCTTTCTCTCTTGTCGTTAAGTGTTAGAGGTGAGAATGTTAGCCGTCTGTGTGTATATCTGTCTACGAGATATTCTTTTCCCTGTGTGTTAAGGAAAGGGAATAGCCTTATCCCACTGTAATGTTTAAACCTCGCTCATTACACAGTTAAAAAGAAGGATTTGATTATTTTCATCACCTGCGGTCTCCGTGTGATTACACAAATCAATGAGCCATCATATTCATAGATATGATTTACTGTACACTTGTGCAGCACTCCCTCTTATGCATTATTAGAGCTTCGAAATGATCCCTCCTCTTTAAACAATGCATGGGAAGACAATCAGTGGAGATTCTCACATTTTTATTGGTGTTCGCCAGAGGCTGTTTGGGCCTCAGGCCGTGTGTTTTCAGGATATCCAGGCAAGTACTGGGAGGATTCTGCTTCATCTATATTTCTGATGTTGGTCTTGTAGTTGATTTTATTCTTCATCTCTCTGTTACACCTTTTTCACAGCAGACACTGTGACTCTCTGTAGAATGAAAAGCTCAAGTGTAACTAATGCCATTAAAGATGGCTCAGTCCAATCAAGCGTCCCAGTATAGCAAGCATACACAATAGCAGGACGCTGGAACTGGCTCACCTAAATGGAAAGCAGTCATTATGAATTGTATGGGCTATGCTTTTCCTGCTGTAACATGACAACAAAGTGTCTGCTGTAAAAAAGACCTCAGCACTGCTAAAACAACAATTCTGTTTCTCTGTATACTGTACATACTGTGGCTAATGTTGCTAATGCTGGCCACCAAGGTTTTATTTGATCAACTAATTTCCCTTTTTTGTTGCTTTACACTTCAACATTACATTGGGGGGATATTCTGTACTTTGTACTGCACTACAAATGCAATTTATAATAGATTCATTTGATAATCAATTTGTTTAAGTCATTTTCCAAGCAAAAATGCCAAACATTATCTAGATTACACTTCTCAAATGTGAGGAGGAAAACTGAATATCTTTGGGTTTTGGACTGCAACTTATTTTCTATTATTTTCTGGTATTTTATAAACCAGATGATCAATTGAGAAAATAATATTGGATATGAATAAACCAAGTTGAATCACAGTTGGATTATAACAGGAAGGAAAATGCTGCAGATTGTTTTACGATAGCTATGTGAGATTAATAGGCGGTGTCCCAAGTGGTCAAGAGAAATGTTAATTTGTTTCTTGTATAATTTCCCATATAGTCAGCTGCTACACACAACCTCTATTGTCCTCAGGGTGTCTCTTTTATCCCTATGGACACACACACACACACACACACACACACACACACACACACACACACACACACACACACACACACACACACACACACACACACACACACACACACACACACCAGGCTCCATAAAACTCACAGCCACGCCTTGTCTTTGTTTTGCCATTTGGCTTCAACTTCTGCCTTCTGATGTGACCCCCACAGAGGCCATCACATTAATGCCAAGCTGGTCCCCTTTCCCCCACCACCCAACAAACATGCAGCATACACCCCACCCCACCACACACAAGGTGACCTGGCCACATGCACGTGACACAAACTTCCACATCTGACCATGAGCCAGTCCTATACATCAAGAAGACATGGAGAGGCAAAACTATCTAGTACTATCTCCAGAGGATACAGACAAAAACACACAGGAACTCAGTACTCAGTACTCCAAATTCAAATTCAAAACAGGAGGTAGTATTTGGATCAACCATCCTTTACTTGCTTTTTATGCATTCTCCCTTGATTTCATTAGTTCTTATTTAAGCACTTTATTGCTGTTCTTGAACATGAAAAGTGACAAGTATTATTGTTTTGGTCAATGCTACGGTCTGAAGTGTTGTAGGGCTGACTGTCTGCAAGTCACAACACATAGGAGTCTTTGTAGAAACCCTGAATGAAGCATTCTGGGAGTTCTTAGGGATGCAGGTTGCCCTGGTCTTGGGGGGATGATTGATACAAAACGTATAATGGGCATATGCGTGTGTTAGCAGGGGTTGTTGTTCTGTGTGTGTGTGTGTAGGGGTGGGGGGTTTGGGACAAAAATTAGGTTGCCACCAGCATAATGAGGGCAGAAGTGCGTGTATGCATGTGTCAATACGACTGGCCACTGTATAATGGGCCAAGTAGGCCATATTGTTTCCGACTCGTGCTGAAGTCCCCATGGCAGCAGATGTGGTGTTACACAGCAACAAAAGCTCATTAATCACTGTCTAGAGCGTGTGGATTTGCGTGTGTGGATTCTTATTCTGTTCTGCTGGGCTGTTTTGCATGTATGCATTTTCTGTCTGCCTCTTCAGTGTGTGTGTGTGTGTGTGTGTGTGTGTGTGTGTGTGTGCGTGTGCGTGCGTACGTGCGTGCAGTCATTTGTGTGTAGCGGCCTAAATAAATGTGAATCAGTGTGTGAACTCCCTCGCCTGGTGTGTGTGTTGGGACAGGGTGGGGTCTTCACAGTAGTCTAATTCAAAGTGTAGCTGGGGGGCTTTATGTGGCATCAACATCATAAAACACCAGTAGCAGCTATCGCTACTCTCTGATTCAACTTACACACACACACACACACACACACACACACACACACACACACACACACACACACACACACACACACACACACACACACACACACACACACACACACACAGCCCACCATATTTCCAGCTGGGAAAAGGTGTAGAGAGACCTGTGGTAATCTGATAAACACAATTTGTTCAGTTTCTCTAGATCCACCTAACAATTACGTGTGATATTTGATCAGGTCAGAGGCAGTTTGTGCTGTGTTGCCCACACACGCAAATACACACACCTCCTCATGGATGACTCAAAGCCATACTGCCCGAACCCACCTGCTGCCTACACTTGACTTATTCTAAAGTAGTAAATGGAGTAGTGAAAAGAAGATTAATCACCCCTCATCTCTCTCTGTCTCCCACTATCTTTTTTTATGCCTGTCTTTTAACTTGTGTCATCATCGCAGGCTCTCTGTCCACATCTGCGGTGGGAGGATCATGATGTGTGCCCACGGCTTGCTTAATGACTTTTGATCAAGATGTTCCAGCAGAATTCATCACAGTCCTAATGATTCTGGAGGAGGGCAAGATGTTTGCTTACAGGCTCAGTAGCTCAACTTCACAGCAAAATGGATGAGTTTAATTTCCAATTTGAATGTCTAATGCTGTCCTCACACTCCATGGGAACGAGATTTGTACTGAGTTATGTTGTTCATTCTGGATAGTAAATGTCGCTCAAGGCCATGATTTTTTTGAATGTTTGAACTGTGAACTTGACTGGGAAATTCAAGCATGGGTAATGTGAGATTGTGTTCATGCTATTGATTGTTGTCTCTAACAAAGACAGCATTGGTTTGTGTGAAAAACACAAGTTAAGTAGCAAAGACTGAAGCGTTATGATGTTCTTAAACTGCAAAAAAAAAGTCTTAGCAATGGAGGGGTCTAAATAGTGCATGAATCCTTGATTGTGGTTTGCGTCCTGTCTCAGCTAGCGGTCAACAATTGTTTGTGTCTGTCATAAAGGTGATTGTGTCATAACCTTAAAGATAACTACAATCTTTAATTAACACTATAGAAATCCTACGCACTGCTAGTCACTTGTACTAATTTTATTTGGCTGCATTCAGACAGACAACAGTACTGTGTGAGGAAATGCATGCAGCCCCCTCATTCATTCCAATGAGGCCACTGCGTTGACTCAGCCGATGCAGAGGTCTCCAGGTTCGTCCAAAAAAAAAAAAAAAATGAACCTGACTTAACTTCTGCTGTAAAGAAATGCGATGTAATGTGGCAAGGTGCTACACTGGCCAAGCAAATATGTACAAGTGCACATTCCGGGTGGATTACGGTACAGTAACCACCAGTATTTCTACTGTTTACCTCCCTGTCATCATGTGAAAAGATGAAATCATTGCCGCAGTGATACATTTCTTGAGCAGTAAAATCTTTTCTTTCCAAACTGCTGTGCAGGAATCTGATAACGCAGGGCCACACAGAATAAGTAGACGCAGAATTTCACAGAATATTCCGCAGATTTAAACAATTAAAACTCCGTATTTCATACTCTCATTGTCTTCCAGGTAACTCCCCTCTAACGCAGCCCAGTCTGAACGCCCGCTTTATGACATTTGGGTTGGTTGACCACTAGGGGAGGATTCTTTACTTGATGAGATGAGAATATTATCTGATGAGGGTCTATCGACTGAAATGTCATAACTAACTTTAAAGGAACACGCCGACTTATTGGGACTTTAGCTTATTTACCATAACCCCCAGAGTTAGATAAGTCCATACATACCCTTCTCATCTCCGTGCGTGTTGTAACTCTGTCCGACACCTCCACCGGTAGCTTAGCCTAGCACGGATCCTGAAGGTAATCGGTTCCAACTAGCCTACTGCTCCGAATAAGTGACAAAATAACGCCAACATGTTCCTATTTACATGTTGTGATTTGTATAGTCACAGCGTGTACAAATAACAAGGTTACATGAGCCATCTTCTAACCGTATATAAACTGGGAACTATATTCTCAGAAAGGCGAAGCATTGCTGATCTGCTCGGGGCTTCTCAGGTGCAGGTATTAGTTGACTGAAAGCAACTGGACTCGACAGTTGACAGAGGATGCATGTCATCAACAACATACCTAGCAATCATTTTATTCAGATCTGCCTGGCTTATCGGCTGCGCTGCAGTCTGTGTAAAATCTAGCTTTGGTTGTTTGCATGGAGTGGCGCCTTCAGCATCCGTAGGGCTGGGGACTTTCGCTACTAGCTTTGTCGAAACGTGTTGCTTCAACAGGTGCTTCATAAGATTTGAATTGCTACTCTTAGATGTGGATAGATTCTTTACACCTGCACGTAATTGACAACTCACCACTCACGCACTCATCGGCCATGCTGTGGTTTAATGCTCATTGTTGATTGGTGTATCATTGCGCCACCATAAGGTCCTGCGACGTTAGATCAGAAGCAGCTAAAGTAGGCCTATCTGTCTTCTTGTCTGCAAGCGTTCATTTTTCACAAAAGACAGTAACGAACTCATTTAAATTTCAGTAATTGTAATTGCGTTACTTGATTAAAAAAGTGTTTTGTTACATGCTCGTTACCGCTAAAAGTAGTGGAATTACAGTAACTGATTACAATCAGTCATGATTGCTGATGACCTATTAAAACAAGTCTTTCATTAGTAGTCAACTGCAGAATGAGAAAGTAAATTAATCTAATGACAGTGTTTGATAAAAAAAAATATACAATTAGCAATCCCATTTAGGGACTTAGCTGCTCCTTTGGCTGAATACCTTGACTTTCGAGAATGCAAAAGAAGCTTTAATTGTTGTTTAACCACTGGTCAGACCTGTCAGAGTTTTTATTAGTTGCCTCTTGGAAGGCACTGGAGTGTTTTTTTGTTAGGACACGACCAAGCACAGCTAAGTCTGGAATCACACTAAGCCAGTCCGAAATGTATTAGCTAAGGGAACAAACGCTGCTGGTATTAGCATGTCACATAATAGTTTCACTGGCTGCTTCCAACAGACCTCAGTGCCAAAAACCTAAATCCTGCACTGGAAGGAGAGTTACATAACGCTACGTCATGGAACTGGATGTAACCTTTCTCTGTTGCTCACAGCTGGGACACTGCTGTTCTTGGAACACTTTGAGACATAATTGTAATGTAATACCAGTGTTCTTTGAAATTATGATTTGTGCTGCAGAAAGGAGCCTCACTAAGCATTGTGGTGAATCACCGCCTGACTCATTAGACTTGAGAAAAACCTGCAACGACAGAGTCATCACATATTAAAGATTAAACACTTGAAAAAAAGAAAAAAAAGAATGCACTCAGTCAGCTTCATAAATACGTTATATTTGTGCAGGTTTTAGGATTGAAAATGGTTAAAAAGGACATTGATTTGTCCTGCTTCCTCCATTTATGGCCGTGGCTGTGGTTGTGGTGTGTCTCCTCCAGGTTTAGAGAAAGCAATGACTGTGAATTAGCAAAGCAGTAGAGAGAAGCAACAACACCTGCATTCAGTAATGATGCATGCCCCAAACAATTCTTCCAGACAGGCTGAAAGTAGGCCTCGGTGCAGCCTCACATGCCTGCTGCACACCAGGCACCACAATGCATTAAAATCAGGAACTTTTTGTTTGTGTGTGTGTGTGTGTGTGTGTGTGTGTGTGTGTGTGTGTGTGTGTGTTCGTACATCTGTGATCGTGCTTGTGTGACTGACAGCTCTACCTGTGTGATGTTTAGAAATTACAAGGGAGGAAATTTATAATTGCCTTGCTCAGGCTTCAGTCTCTAGAGTATTAGGGTAGGGGGAGGTTGAGAGGAGGGGGTTATTTTAAAGTGCACAGTCGTGAGCTGGCCAAATTTAGACTGGCAGCGAACTGCTGACTTTCCTACAACGTCAGCGATTTGCTGTTCAGGGCAGACACGTGCAGAGAAATTAAGAGAGCCGAGGAATAAGGTGGAGTAAGGGAAGTCCAGTTGGAAAACCAGTTTTTAAAGAGAAACCTTGTCAAGCCTTTCCCAATCAGCAAAGATCACCCTCACTTTATTCCTCTTTACTGGAGAAAATTCAAGGGGCACTGCACCGACTTCATTACCTTGCATGGTAGCTGGATTCTGACGATTTCACGAGATCGCGCGATAATCACGAGATCACGCGAACATCTATCTTGTCAGGCTTCAAGTAATGTGACTGTGTCAATCAGCGGCCTGTGAAGAGCTACTGGCAGCTAAGAGACACTGAAAGGGGACCGTTTGTTTAAAACAACAATGACGGCTACTAAAGAAGTTAGCATAGATGCTGCAATAGCATCACTTATATCAGAACTGGAGAGTATGTCTTTACTGAAACAAGAACAAATAATGGCACTGAAGGCTTTTTTATGGTAAAGATGTTTTTGCTCGCTCAAGTAGTTTGTTGATATGATTGGTTGAAGTTAGACGGGGTTAGACAGAAGGTTCATCCAATCACCTGCCAGGTATTTTTTGTACCTGCCCTTTTACCAAACAGTTTCCAATGACAGTTTCTCAGATGGTTCTAAAAAACCATTTGGCACATCAGGTTATCAATTTCACACATAATGGTCAGTTTACTGTGAAAACAATTGTGTAATGACTACTGTGGCTCTGGAGGAGTTTTGTCAAGTCTGAAGCAATAACCCTAAATACTCATTATATCTTGGATTGGGCTATGGGACAAATTGACAACAGAAAGTCTGCATAACAAACTGGGGACATGGAGTTGGGCATTTACCAGGATGTGCATTTCCCAGGCCAGGAGAGTCTCGTGAAAATATATTGGCTGCATTATTAGTATTTGACCAATTCAAGGGACTAAAAGTCCATTTTGACCATTATCTTTTGAACATTCTAGCGGCATGGCTCTCTGGCTGGCAATGTTGGTTGGTCGGCCACTAGCATTTTGGTCCAGACTGCGATGTTTCAACAGCTATGTGATGGATTATCATGAAATTTTACAACAGATATCCATGGTTCCCAGAAGATGAACCCTAATGACTTTGGTGATTCCTTAACTTTTCATCCTGTGCCATCAACAGGTCACTTATTCTGTGAAATATCTCAGGAATGTCTCTTTAAGAGTTGAGTGTAGGAGGCAAATTAGGATGTGGTCCCCACATTTGAAACACATACTTACAAATTATTTAACAATTTAGTAGAACAAAAAAGCTGCTGATGTCATTTGCTATGACATACTGTAAGGGCAGGGTCAGCGTCACCAGAAAAATGTATCACAGGTCTTTGTACATCAATCTATTCATCCCTTTTCACATTCCCATTCCCATTCTCACATGATAGCTTGGAAATAAACTGTCTCAGATCATTTGTAAGTGTGCAGGAACTACAGACTAATCCCTAACCAAAGACGAGCAGCTTTGCATTTCATTTTTCAGCCCCTCTGCCTTTATCTTTCTTTCCCCTTAATACACTTTCTCCCTCCTCATGCCTCCACACAATGAAAATCACAAGCAGTGCCATGGTAAGGATGTCTTTGGCTGTTCTTATCCATGTCCATAAGCTTATTTAGGACAATTAATCTGTCTGGGTTTACAGGTTTTAATTCCCATGGTTGAATACGGGGGTTGAGACTGTATTACAGCGAATGTAGGTGATGTTGTATGACTTATACACATCTGACTCTCTGCCTACTTTAGAGTCAGGACAACTGTAATCCTTTCTCACATCACACATGCATTCACACCCACACACAAGCACAAAAGGGCATGCATGCACTCAAACACATTTTTTTTTATACATATTCATCACAAAAATCATTCTTATGCAAAGCCTTTATTAGAAATCATCCTTTCATCTAAACCTGCGGCTGCTCTTTCATGTCTGATCTGTTGGATTCTGTTTCTCATCAAAGTTTCACAAATAAAATATCACAAGAGCCATCACACTGTGTGGCTTTGAGGTGCTTAAAGCAGCACAGACCTGGAAATAGCTTCGACATGAGTAAGATATTCACAGAAAATCCTGTTGAAAACAAACAACATGACGTCTATGGAAAGACCTGCCAAAGGTCCTGCATCTTTATTTAGAAGCATGGGTCACCATCACTCCTTTACTCCTTGCTAGTCACAGGAATGGACGGGATGAAGATGGATTAGACGGTGACGTCATGAATTCATGCTCTAGGATGTCATCCCGTGTTGGAAATAAATAAATAATCACGTGTTGGAAGTATGTCACACAGGTTCCTGGAACAGTAAAACTGAAGTCAAGGCAAGGCAAGGCAAGTTTATCTGTAAAGCACAAGTCATACACCAAGTCACTCAAAGTGCTTTACAGAGGCAGAGAAACACATTGATAACATAAAGAATAAAGTAAAAGTCAAACTACTCCAAATGGATGGTGGTGTGTCTGGGCCTGGGCTTCCTTCTGGTCTGTAGAAAAGTAGGCTAATCTTTATGAATTAAACCAAACCCTTTTTTTCATCACTAAGCATTACTCTCACAAGCATTGTTGCCATTGGCATCAGTGTGGGAGTTGTGCTGATTGTAACGAGCAGAACTCCTGTGTCCAGGGGTCTCATTTATAAAATGGTGAGTAGGATCCTTACTATAAGGGTACATATGCCTAAAAGCCCAAAATGGCGTACGCCAAAAAAAGTCAGATTTATAAAACCATGTGTACGCACACCTGTAAGCAAAGTTCCCTTTATAAATCAGAGATTACCTACAAGCGTGCGTACGTGGATCAGCCTCTTATCCCGCCCTGTACACACCTATTTTTAACCATAAATAGTCAATGCAAAGCACCTCGTGAATGCTGGTCAGTATATGAATGACACTGGCAGTTGTTAGACCGAATCATGAGGACTGGCGAAGAAAAAGCAAAAAACTTCTCAGACGTTCAGGAATTGCTGCAAATTGAATTATAATTTCAGCTTGTTCTTCCACAGTGTAGGGGAACCTGATCTATAACTACATGTATTAATAATACGTCCAAAACGGCAGGCATTACGGCACTCAGGGACAGCTTCGATATACCAGACGTATATAATAAGATTTAACAGAACTATATATTATATCCAAACAAGCCTTAGTGATAAAGTTGAAGATTATATAAAATATTTATTAAAAAAAAACACTTAGCTGTCTGACATTTCCCTCTGGAAACAGCCGGTTGCCCCCAGAGTGGCGAGGACCTGTATTTGGAACGGGATTGACTGGGATGGCACGGTTCTGGCGCGTTATTGCGCTACTGGACCCATTTCAGTACATAGATCCAAGAGCACAGCTTTAGGGAATCTAAATCGGCATATCATCATGGTCCCTGAAGTCTCCTTTTCTCCTGATTCTTCCATTAGCGTAGTCCTCCTGCAGGGCCATCAGTGCCATCATGCAGCATTACGCACGGGGGTCACCGCAGTATATATGTTTACAACAATTTGTGATTGTTGCCAACACAGCATCAACTAGTGGTATCCCCACCCCGAGATACAATTTGAAAACGAAAGAAAGTCTAATAGGCAAACACACTTTTCTTCATGCAGGTTTTGTCACAAACAGTATTAAAGTTCGGACTGATATCGAGGACATTAAGGGTAACGATTGCGCGAGAGCTTAACGGCTGTATTTTCGGACTTTGACATTTGATGATGCACAGTATTAAAGACAGATAATTAGTTATTTACACTATGTTCTGTCGTTATCTCATTAGATAGGGGTATTTGATGCTATCCTGTAATCCATGCAGCTGGGCCATCTCCTCCTCCTGCCAGCGGACAACGTGATGGCGAGACAGCGCCAATTAAACATTAAGAACACATTTTTATTTAAGATTTGAGTTGGAGGTGTTTATGGAACAATTATCCCTCAGTACAAACCCAACCTCCGCCATCCCGTTATTGTCGCGCGTCCCCAGCGGCCGTCCCCCACGACTGTCTCCTGGCGTGTGAGGCGTCCTTTCCCCGTAGTCTTCCTAATCACAACCGTCCCGTTATTGTCGCGCGTCCCCAGCGGGCGCCTCCCGGCCTATTAGGCCACCACAAAAAAAAAACGAGAACAACGTCCCTGTGAACACGTATCAATGGATTAAAAATAACGTGACATTTACACGAACTGCCGTGAGACCGGGTTGAAACAACACTGCTGGATTTAATCTTCATGGTAACGTGGATGATAAGGAGTGAAAAAATGTGCGTGAAGCATCAATACTTGAAAATATTACGAGTAATCGTTCTTCCCACATTTACTTTCTGCAGTCTGACTTCGGTTCACCACCTCACCATCTGCATCGCCAATTCCTATTTTGTCTCCAAAATGTGCGTACGCATGGGTCAGAGTTTGCGTGGAGGACAGCACATTCTCCCGTCAAGTTTCTTTTTTATAAATCACAACCTTTGTCTCACTTTTATAAATGAGACCCCAGAACCGTTTTACCTTCCTCGGGAGCTCACCTCAGTTATCATCAGTGGCATTTATATCCCACCACAAGCAAACACTGACACTTACATGAGGCTCTTGTTAACCACCAGGCTGAACATCGGGATGCAGCCGTCATTGTAGACGGGAATTTTAACAGTGCTAACCTGAAGAGAGTCAGACCTGACCTTCGGCAGCACATCACATGCCCCACCAGAGGAGAGAGAACCCTGGATCACTGTTACTCACCCTTCAAGGACGGCTACAAAACAAAGTCTCTCCCTCTGTTCGGCAAATCTGACCATGCTGCAATTTTCCTCATGCCAAATATAAACAACAGCTGGACTGACTAATCAGAGGCCACCTTACAGGACGCTCTGGACCGCACAGACTGGGATATGTTCAAGTGCAGCTCTGACGATGTCAACATGTTTACCATCTATCATCTACTGTGTTGTATATTACTATTTTTATGGATTTTATTGTTATTGTTTTTATTGAGCCGGAACATATACACAATGAATTTCACTGCATAGTACTGTGTATGATTGTGTATGTGACAAATACAATTTGAATTTGAATTTGTTTTGGAGATTTCTAAGGTTAAGACAGACAACTCTCACAGTCACAGAGGAATAATAAGCATGCACACTGTTTTCCAACAGACTACTTCACATGTATCGCTGTTCTAGCTCACTCATTAGCAGCTCTGTGGTACTATTACAGTCACCTACTTTTATCACATAATGATTTAAGGGTTTTACAGAAGGGCACCTTGATTGAGGCTATTGAGGGAGGAGATAACCCATTCATCACTTTGAACTTTCTGGTCACAAGTTCCCTTTATCTTCAGGCAACAGCTGATCTTTTTCTTCTGACACCAACAGGCCTGCAGGATGATCAGACTGTGATGTGATGGAGAAAAATACATTAAATGCAAGCACACAGCGCAATCAGGGTGGATCCAAGAGCAGTCTAGACCACCTCCTGAAGGTAACCAGAGATATGTTTGTCCACATTTCTAACAAAAGTGTACTGCAACTTCCAAACCTTACAATGACACTGCTAACATGCTTATGTTTGCATGACATGTTTGCCATGTTCATCATCTTAGTTTAGCTTGTCAGGATGCTAACATTTACTATTTAGCAC